>NC_061121.1:193681639-193698913 GCF_002878395.1 Capsicum annuum
AGAATTCCCAGATTACTCAATTGGGAGACCACTGATAGACGTCCTCATTTTGAGGCTTTCATTGAAGGGATGTTAGCTGATGTTGACAATACGATAACTATGACATTATGAATACATTATTACATTTACAATTGAGTTATTTACATGTATTCAAAATAGTACACTAATATATCTATTATTTGCAGGTTGTATACAAAAATATAACAACTACTTCAAGAGAAATGACAATTTTACAATTACCTTGTGTAGATGCTGTAGAAGATACAACCTCGATGATGTTTCTTCTTCTGATGATTTTCAAGATGCTCCACCAGCTACTGGACAAAACAAAGGAAAGAAAAAAATTGATACTGCATCTTCTCTACCACATAAGAGATAAAAACAAGTGAATTCAATACCTTTATCTTCAAACATTCCTAGCAGATCATCCTTGAGGAATACAACAAGCCCTCCCATTTCTGTTTCAAAAGCATCGAAGAGATCGTTGTCTCCTGTTGCAGAACATCAGACAAAGAAAGTTGTGACTCAAAAGACTGTTCCTCAAAGGACACTTTCTAAGCAGCCACCTATCCTAGAGAAAAGAAAGTCTATTGTCAAGCCTCCAGTTAAACCCAAACCATCCGATGTTCCTACTGATTTACCTTCCAGCAGCAAGTCGGATGAAGAATCCATTTTGTCTAAATAATTTTCCATTTTTCAGGAATCGGTAAATACAATTTTAATTTTCTTAAAATCTTTTGTATTTTCTTTTAACAAGTTTATTCTTGATTTTTTTGTTAAAAGGTGAAGGCTGAGATTAGTGATCTGCGTAAGTTGATAACTGACAACTTCAGGAGTGTTATGGAAGCTATTAAATCAATCAAAATTACTGAAAAAGTAGTTATAATACTATTTACTTTCATTATTCTATATATGTAAATATAGTTCATACACTAATAGTATTAGAAATTTTATTTACAGGATCCTAATATTGAAGCTGAAGCTGACATACCTACTATTCCTTAATCGTCACCCCAAGATATTAATGCTGCTTATTTCAATGTTCCAAATCAATCTGATACATATACGGTTAAGCTACAACGGGTATCAAATTAATAAATTTAATAATTATATATATATGCAATGTATTAATTTTTTCAATTACGTTTGCATTCATGTTTTCTTGCAATATAGAAACATATGAAAAATATATTAGTCCATCATATTTATCCATCTTTTATAGGGTCATAATGTTGAAGCTGTGGAAGGTATACCTGTTGATTTTCAACCGTCATCTCAACATATTAGCAATGGCCATTCTAGTACTCCAAAGCAGGGTGATACTTGTAGCGTTAGCTACAACAGGTAGCAATGTATAACTGTATTTTAAATTGTATAACTGTATACGTACGATATGTATTAAGATTTATGTATTTATGTATCTAAGGAAATGCATGATGCATATATTAGTCCATCATATTTTGTTGTTGAGCCGGATGATGACATACAATTTAATGAGGTGCTAAATAAAAAAGAGGTACATTTATATTTGTATATAACTTTTATAGACAAACTGTGTTTGTATTTTTATTTGGCATAGTGCATTCTGTATTCATAGATACTTGAAGAAAATCCACATCAAATGCATATAAGTGATGAACAAGTGATTGAGGATGATGGTATTGCTACATTGAGGCTGGAGACTGAATCACAGTATGAGATCCCTGATGAGCTCCTTCCAAGCTTAAACTTGGTGAAAAGTATCATCATACATTATCATCATACATCCAACTAGATGTATAAATGATACACCACCTGTACCAAAACAAAGGAACAGAAAACCTAGTCTCTGGAACTTTTCTCCTTTTATAACAAAGTTTGGATCATCATCTGGTACTCTATTATATTTGTCTCATTATATTTGTATTCATTATTTATCACACTATAAATACATCTTAAATAATTATGCATACAACTTTCAAGTACTTCTGTGAGTGCATCATGTGATTCACCCATATTGAACAAAAAACATCCATTTACACATTTTATTGACTGTCCATATGATTCGTCTATTGAGAACAAGTATTTGAAATGGATTAAAGAAGGCCTCCTTACTATACATGAGCGAAAGTATGTTACTTTTACTATGTTTCAACTGATTAGCTTTTTATCATATTGAATCCGTTTTCACAATACTTATAGCAGGAAGGACAATGAAGATCATTTCAAAAAGAATAAATCAGACATTTCGATTCCGTTGCAGTTTGGTGTAGATGTTGTCAGTGATAAAAATTGGTTCTACAAACTATCTTTTCCAGGATAATTATTGAATGATGCGGTACATAGTACATTGACTTTATTTTATTATGTATTTGATTTTATGTATTGACATACAATTTAATGTTTGTAGCACATTAATATCATATTCTATTAATTGTGCAAGAAAGGCAAGTACAATCCTCCAAGTAACTACTCTTACACAATTGTTGATTGTGTATTCAAGATTAAAGTATCAAAATTATGGGAGAAGTATGTGGACCCACAAAGTTGTACATCTTCTATGTGTGAAAAATATGTTGTATGTGAATACATGAATGGATATAGGTTGATGGCTGGTGTCCCATGGCATATAGTGGATCATGTTCTAATTCTTTTGCATGTGAAAAAATGACTCCACTGGGTACTTGTTGTAGCATTGTTCTTAGATCGATGTTTATATGTTTACGACTCGTACAACTCTGCAATCCATGATGTGTATGTCAAAACAGAGGTGCAAAAGTTTGTAGAGGTTATACCTTCTTTCTTTTTGAACATCGACTTTTATAAGAAGAAAATAGATATTGATTGACAGTGTTACCCCAAGTACAGAAACACAGATGAATCTGATCCATTTGAGGTGATTTTTGTCAATGATATACCTCAACAAAGATCTGGTAGCATGTATGTATATAGTGCATCAATATTTTACTTGTAGTGCTTATGTTGGTAAATATAGTAACATGCTTTTGTATTTATGTTTTTAGGGGTTGTGGCATTTATGTTGCTGCTTATGCGGAGTTTCTCATTGATGGTCAAGGTGTGCTTAATCAGGAATTTGACATTGTGCTACTCCACACCCGATATGCTGCTTTGCTTTGGGATTATGATAAAAAAAAGAAAGAAAGTGATGCTACGAGTGACGATGAGGCACCTTCAAAGATACATAGACCTTTCACTGATTGGGACAGTAGTAAGGATGTTACTATATTGTAATGCTAGTTTATGTTCTAGAAAGTTTTTGGGATTATGTAGTTTCGATAAACACAACAGTGTATGTGTTTTATGTGATACTAGTTTCCTTTTTTTTGAATTGTACTCTGTGATTATGTTTTGATTACACTTTAACTTTTGTGGTTTTGGATGAACAAATTAGTGTATGTGGTTTATATGATAGAAATTTCATTGTGTTTGAACCGTAGTGTATGTAGTTCTATTTCGATATATTACATTTTATTCGCATTTGCTTTTCTCTCGATCTTTCGTGTGTATTAAATAGTCTCAATGTAAAAGTATTGATATGTGTTTCGTACATGATTTACAATGTCAATTGACATGTATTATATCTCAACCTAATAGGATTACATGTATTTAACAAATGAAAAACCATATGTATTTGATAGTGTCATTCTACTGCAAATACATTTTCCAATACATTTATGTGTATTGCTGATTACCTGATATATGAAAAACCATAGAATATCAACTACAAAGATCAACAACTATCACTACATTCATGAATACAATAGCTGTATTCAGCAAATTCATTATAATCATTAAATTGTTCAAACAAGAATATAGTAAAGAAGACTTAGATTGCAGTAACCAAAGCAGTAATACAAGACTTAAATTTGTTCAAACTAAAGCAGATTTTTAATGCAGCAACAACTAAAGCAGTTTTTAAACTGTACCAAAGTGATTGTATAAAAGAAATTTAACTAGCTATTTATTACAGCAGCCTTTAGCTAATCCCAACTTCAAAGTATCTCCTCACGTGGTGCATTACCACATGAATGCCTGTTATGACCACGCAATCCACATATGCTGCACATTATTTTCTTCTTTTTATATAGCTCAGTGAATAACTTTTCCCACTTTTTACTTTGGTCTTCCAGTAGGCCTTTTAAACTTTAGTGGCAGTACCACTTCTTTTGCAACTTCTTTAGGTATCTGCCAGTCAGTCACATAAAAAAAAGGATACACTGGAATCTCATGTGTTTTCAACACAGTTTCTGGATTGTAATAATATGAGCAATATGGACCTGGTTTGAATTTCTTGTTTAAAACAGCCAAAACATACGGACATGGTATTTCATCATATTGAAACTGTCCACAACTATATTTTTTGTTTTCAAGGCAGACAATAAAGGTTTTTCCTTTGTCATTTACTGAATATAGGTAGTCTGTTGACGGTGTTACCTGCAATAAATACATAAATACAACTCAAATCTAAATCTGGAATACTATAGATTAAATATATATGTATCCTATCATACCGTCATACGTGCTGATAGGGTATCATTCATTATATGAATCTCCTGAAATTTCATGCCAAGTGTTGTGGATGTGAAGGAAGCATTTTGCCTATTAGCAATTCCATCGCCCAAACATCTTTCTCTCTTCTTCAAGAAAATTATAATTAGCTTCTCCCTTGCTATTACCAGTGCTAAATTAATAGACTTCACAATATTTGATGTCATTGTCCATCCTCTGTGAATAGGCGCATACACCCTTGACCACTTATCATATCCTGCCAACTCCAAATATTTCTTAACTCTCACATCTACATTTGAACTATTTTCATCAAGCTGTTAAAGTCAGACTATTTGTATACTTTAGCCATGGTATAGTACACCTCGCTTAATTGGTCATGTGACTTCCTATATCTTTTGTGTAGATTTTTCCATAAGTGTCATATGCATGTATAATGTGTTACATCAGGGTACACTTTGGAAACAATTTTTATGATACTCTCATTTCTATCAAAAACAATGCATATCTCTAGCTTCTGACCATAAGCTTCCTTAAATTGCTCAAAAACTAAATCTATGATGCATCATTTTCTAAATCAACCACTTCGTGTGCCAATGGTAATATATTACCTGTACAAAAATATAAATACAAATACATGATAGATGTCGAAATAATCTCTAAGTTTTTATTTAAATAGTGTAGTATACTTACCTGCATCATCTAAAGTACTAGCACAGACAAATGTCCCTATATGTTGATTTGAGTTGGCTTTCATCAACTACAACAATTGGTTTACAATGCTCAAATCCATTGATAAAAGCATAAAGAGATATAAACAGATACATAAATTGATTTTCAGGCATTTTCTTCATTCGAATATGTGATCAAGGGTAAGTTTTTTCCATGGTGTATAAGTATGCAGGTAACTTCAGGTAAGATCAAGCTGGTTTCCACATTATAGAATCTACTGCCTTCTCCTTAGCATGCCAAGCCACCATGTATATCACATCTAGTCCAATGTCTTCCTTTATATCATCTCTAATATCAGTTGGTGTATATTTTCTCTTTCCATTAGCTATTTTTTATTTAATAATCCTTGCTATTAATTTGCTAGTAGTATGAGAGTCTTTGTAGATCTTGTCCTTTAGTGAACATGTATGTTCATTTACAAAAAGTCCGAACTACAAACTCTTTAGAATCCTTCAGGCTTGATGACTTGAAAAACCACTTGCATTCTTTAGATTTACATTTAAGCCAATAGCTTCATACAACATATATAGTGAATGAACAAGCCATTACAAAACTGTATACATTATGATAGTAATAATATTCAGTGAAATCAAATGTATAAAGAATAAACATACCTTCTCACATTAGACCTAGGTACTTTTGTAGCAAATCGGTGATTAATCAAATAGTTATGCGTTACAGCCTAAAGTGTAGCCTTATCTTTGTATCTCTGGCCAACAACTACTTCTTTTTTATTAGTATCAAAAATAAAATTCTGCAATGTTATTGGCTTGCCATAGTTTGAAATCATCATTTGAAGTGGATCAATTGAAGCTGCTGTATCAAGTTCACAATTATTTGTAGACATAAGTTTATTTCCAATAAGATTTTCTGCTGATACATCCTTGCTGATCTCATTATCAGAAAAATTAACACACAGAGGATACTTGGCAAACACATTGTTTAATTTCTTCAATTTTACATACACCTTGACTCCCATGTCGTTGTGTATCTCCATTGGTTTATTGACACCCTCAACACTATATTTAATCTTCACAGTTTTCACTCTCAAGTCTATCATCAGCTGGCTACCAATTAACTCAACCAAGTCTCTGTGAGAGGCATATTCATTTAAGACTATTTCTTCAGTCTCGTAATCATTATATTTATTGTCTTCAGTTCACTTTCCCGAATGCCAAATCATGATCATTATGCTTACCATTCTATTTCTATTAGAGTTGATGCAACTGTTAAAAGTCAGAAATACGATAGCACAAAGTGAATACGGTAGTGTATTACAAAATGAATACAATAGTATATTACAAAGTTAATTCGGTAATTCAGACATGCAAAGTGAATACAATCATTGAAATTAAAGTATCGATCAATTGAAAACTCTGCAAGCAGTACAAACATTTATCACAAAACTACAATTCACTGAATCATATCATTTAATTTAGTGTATTTGTTTCAAAGTCGAGGAATAGATTAAGAACTACATTATGACATGCCATATTTGTTTCCAAGGATCAATCAAAATTTTCAATATTTTAATGATTTTGAATTATTTCGTATTTGTTTCAAGCTCGTATAACAGTGAATAAAACTACATTACACTTTGTATTTGCTTTAAAGAAGGATCAACCAAAATTTTGATGATTTTGAATTCTTCAGCATTTGTTTCAAACTCGAAGTTCAAAGTTTTAGAAATTTTGATGATTTTGAATTTCTCAGTATTTGTTTCAAACTCGAAGTATAAAACAATGAAAAAATTACATTACGACATACAATATTTGTTCTGAAGAAGAAGGATCAATTAAAGTTTTGAGAATTTTGAATTTCTCAGTATTTTTTTCAAACTCCAAGTACAAAACAGTGAAAAATCTACATTACGACATACATTGCTTTGAAGAAGAAGGATCAATCAATATTTTGGGGATTTTGATGATTTTGAATTCTTCAGTATTTGTTTCAAATTGAAAAAACAGAGAATGACATACCTGTATACGTTCCAAAGAAGAAGGATCAGTTAATTTTTTTGGAATTTTGTGTTTTATTTAGGTATAAATTTAGCTCTATTTGTTCATAAAAATGGAGAATTGCCTTTGAGAGAATCGTGTTTAGCTCTATTTGTTGATAAAAATGGAGAATTTCCTTTGAGAGAATCGTGTTTAATTAGGCAAGAGATAGTCAGTTAACGGAAAAAACGTGATTGAATATTTTTTTTCTTTTTTACAAAAATTTACTTTCATTTTGCCGCAACTATATTCATATTTTATATGAATACATAGTATCGGTAAAACTGAATACAACGGGTGTAAATCGAATACAACGGCTATAAATGGTAAATATGGCTATGGAAGGTGGGTTTTATAGTAAAATTCTGCTATTTTTGAAAGTTTCCCTAATAATAATAATTAGAATGTGTTTTTTCTTTTAGCGTATGTATTTTAATTTTTCTATATCAGATCTATACCTAATGTATTTTATTTTTCGTTTAGTGAAAAATTTATTTTTAGTCGACTTTGAATTTTTAATTCTTATTCAATTTTTATTATGTCTATTTCTTCTAAACATAAATGTTAACATGTCGACGGTTGGAGGTAAGGAGCAATTTTGAATTCAGTAGCAATAACAATTTTGGCTTCTGAGTTCTTTCAATTGATGGACCATGTGTTGGAACAGATTGGTCATTATTTAGGTTTCTGTCAACAGATTATCCATCTGTTGCGACAGATTTTTCATTTGTTGGAGAAAAATATTTTAGTTAGATGAAACTATATTGTATTTTTTCATCTAATGTCCATCTATTGCCACAGATGAGTAATCTGTTGAAAATAATTGTGGCTTGCTGTATTATTTAGTTCATATTTTGCCTTTTTTTTTACAGATGCACAAGTTATTAAAAAAGATATTTTATATATAATAAATGATAACATTATGTTTACAACAGTAAGTTAAATAATAAAAGCCACAATAAACAACAACACAAGTTTTTGCAATTACAACAATCATGGTGGATTACGATCCGGGCATGTAGTTCTTTTGTGGCCAGCGCGCTTACATATGGAGCACTTGTTTCTTCTTGATGAAAATGATTCTCCGACTCCACGCCTTCTCTTATATAAATTTCTTCCCGATTTGATAGTGCTTGAGTCAATATATGGAGGAGGTATTAATCTCCCCAAAAGCTCTGTAGGAACAACTCAAGATTCTTCGGGAGGCACCGGAGTAATATGCCCACTATATGCCATTTTATATTTTTCTATCGAATAACATTGAGAGGAGTGATCATAAATTTTAGGCCTATATTTTGGACCGTATTGAGCTCGAAGCGCTGCCATAGCATGTGGACAGGATATTTTATTAAAGTCAAAAACTCTGCACGTACAAGATCTTGTTTGAAGATCGACCGTGGAAACATCATCATGACCGGTGATACTAAATTTGTAATTTTCTATTTGATGAGATAATAACCTATTCCCCAAACTAATGTTCATTAATATTATTTTTTCAATTTCTAGAACAAATGGGGTTCTTCTTGGGCCCTCAAACTGCACACGCCTTTCGTTAAAAAATCAACCATACTTATTTATTATTTCAAACAGAGCCTTGATAGAAAATTCTCTTTCATCGTCAAACAGTGAATTCATCGATTCAACTATATTTGATGTCATAATATTGTACCTATACAAAATAATCACTTAGTACGATATCATACTAAACTTGTAACTCAAACAAGATATTAAATTCATAAGAATGTACCTACTTGCCGGACAGAATACCCGGGTCCATCTCTCAAAACCGACATGTACGAGAATTTCTGCTACCTTGGAATGCACATCTGTTATTTGATGGAAATGATCTAAGAACTCCTCCCTATTATATGCTTTAGCTGCTCTATAAAAAGGGTTACGACCCTTTCATTGTGATAGTTGATCCGAATGTTCTCTCCAAGATGCCTGATGCAACAACCAAAGTAAGCTGAAGTGAAGAAAATTTAACCCATCTTTGGAATATTTGGATGCCTATCCGAAACAAAACACAACTCTTAGGTATCTTCGACACAGCTTCGCAGTTGTTCAAAAAGAAATCCATAAAAGGTATCATATTCCTTGTTCGCTACTCAAAAAGCGACAAAAAAGATGTGATTCTCTGCATCCTGCGCCACCACCACTAGCAGAACTCTATTGTACCTGCTCCTTAAGAAGGTACCGTCGACGGCTATGCCTTTTCTCAAATGGCAAAAACCTTGAATCCAAGCATCATAGGATACAAAAAAGCACTTGAACCTTCCGTTTTCATCAACATGTAATGCCGTCTTACTTCCTGAATTTGTGGACCTAATCATGTAACGGTTGGCATATAGGAATGCATACCCATGCTCGTGTGTTCCCCTAACCAAGTCCTTGGCAATCCCCATGGCCATATATATCTTTCAATAACTGACCAGGATACCTAATTCCATAAGTAGTTGATTGGCCATAACCCTTGTAGAAGGGCCTTTTCCATCGGGAAAATAACTCTTGAAATATTCACCAAGGACCTTTTTCGTGGCTTGAGGATTTTGGCACGAGATGTGCTCCGAACCACACGTGTGATACTTTTTAAGTTTATGAATGATGAATTTGTCAGAACTTATGTACTTTACCACTCTCAACCACCACTTACAGTTCAGATTAACACATTTGTAGCAAAAGACATTGCTCAAATTAATCACCTTCTTTATTCTAAAATATTTTTTCAAGCAAGAAATAAACAAAGTGGTAGATAGTTCATTCTTATCCTTGAAGGAAATTCCATTAAAAAATCCGGTCCCATTATCTTAAAGACTGTCAGACTGTGTCGATCGAGAAGAACTTCCCACCGTATTGGTTGCATCAACGGGCGTAGGTATTTGATCATCATCTGAAATATTCATGTCTAGATTATCTAACCTATCATCAAAGATGTCTTGTCTTTTTTCTTCTTCTACATTCTGGTTCTCATTCTCTCTCATCTTTTCAACCACGTACACCCTTAACACCGATCTGAATAAATCACTAAGATAAGCACACAATCAAACCTGATCGATTATCTTGAAAGGTAGTACCCTTTAATTTTCAAAGGAGCTGTGTATGTAGCTGATGATGAGTTCTTTCGGTTGACAATTCAGTCCACAATAGCTGATGATTAAGTTCATAAAATCATCATACAAAATATCACTTTGGACTGTTATAGCTATCGTCTCTAGCATTTCATCCTCCTTCCAATGCCATACATATCGATTGATCTTCTCGATATATTGACCATGACAATCCACCATTATTGTCATTGATCCCTCCATTAGTGGTACCTAAATGAAGTCATTTGTTAAAAAAAGTTAATAGTAATTTCATAGTGCCAAAAATAAATCCCAACAGATGTGTAATCTGTTGCAACAGGTAAGTGATCAATCGCAACAGATTACTTACCTTTTGGGATTAATGTTATGCTCCTGAAGCTGATTTTAACAGATGAGTTCTCTGTTGTAATAGGTGAATAATATATTGCAATAGACTATATGTCTGTCATAATAAATAAAACGCCAGTTAGGATAGATGTTACACTACTAAGGCATCTTTGAAGCTGATTCCAACAGATGAGTGACATGTTGCAATAAATAATTAACCTGTTATGATAGATGACTTACCTGTTGCAATAGACGATGATCTATTAAAATTAAGGTCAGGTTCTATCGCAATATGTTACTAATATGTTGCAACAAATGTTTACCGTCTGTTGGAATCGAGTTGAGATTTTGTTACAATAGATTAATAATATGTTGCAACAGATATTTACACCGTTGCAACAGACAACACGTCTATTGGAATCGAGTTCAGGTTCTGTTGCAACAGATATTTATCATATTGCACCAAATAACTAATCTGTTACAACAGATGGGTCATATATTATAACAGATGACCCATTTGTTCTATTCATATTATGACACTATAGAAACATAAACATGAATCCAACATATGAGTCTTCTTTTGAAACAAATGTCTCATCTGTCGCAACAGATGATTGATCTGTTTAAACAGATGGCTCTTATGTTGATTTATGTTCGCGTGCTATCTATTGTTGAAAAAATAACACAATAACAATTACCCAGATGACAAATTTAACTAAAAACCAAAATTTGACTTACCAAAGTCTCCTATGAAGTAATGCCAAAGTGGAAAGTGATGTACGAAACAAAATTTGACCTAAGAAATTGATCAAATAGCAACAGTAATGGCAACAACAACAACAATGGTCAATAATAAGAAGATGAAGATGATAATAAAGTAAAAGATGATGATAATGAAGTAGAAGATGATGAATAAAGCAGCAACAACAATGAACAATAAAAATCGCTAAGAGAGAGAAAACAACAATGGATGAGAAGAGAGAGAAACACGTTTTTTTTTCCTTCATTTTCCGTTATATTAGGTAATATTTGGATCAAAATATAAATTTAAAAACTTCTGGGTTATTCTCAAACTTACCCAACTTTCTTAATTCATAATAAAGTAATTGTCACCTCCACTCAATTATTAAGACTTGTGTCACCTATACCTCTAGCCGTCATCCTTACAAACCATACTCGTCATCAATATTTAAAATTGTAGTTTTATGGCCAATATGGCCACTTTAGCCGATGGGACTATCCCACCGAACGACATTAATAAGTATAGTGTAGAGGAGATAATAAAAGAGTAGCAAAAGATGACTAATATTCCTAAGTTTGTAGATCTGTTGAAGCCAAAAATAGTGGATAATTCTAGTATTAGGATTCCTCCGAAACCCATAGTAATGTTGCATGGGGAACCTAATATTACGTGAAAATCATCCGAAGTTCAAAACTTAATCATACAAGAAAAACTTCAATATGCAATTATAGGTAAATTTTTGTATGGCAAGCCTCACATCGAAGTACTGAGAAAAAGGATTCCAAATCAGCGTGGAATCAAAGTTCAATGTACTATAGGCGTGTTGGATGAAAGACATGTATTAATAAGGCTAGATATGCTAGAAGATTATGTTCAATTATTATCGACAACAGCCTTTTACATCAATTCGAGGGAGAGATATTACCAAATGAGAACTCTGAAGTGGGATCCATGGTTTGAGGCTGATGTTGAAACTTTAATAGCAGTAGCATAGATTTACATGCTAGATCTTCCTCTAAATTTCTTTGCAAAAGACGTAATTTTCTCAATAGTAATAGCAGTAGAAAGGCCACTCACAGTGGATATGGCTACTAAAATTCACACTAGGCCTAGTTGTGCAAGAGTTAAAGTATTGCCACAAAGGATACAAATAAATGAAGAGAATGATCTTACTTGGGAAATAAAGTCTAAGTGGATAAAGATTCAGTATGATTATATGCTTAAGTATTTCCAAGATTATTGTTTACAAGGACATGATGAGGGAGGTTATTGGAAAATTCACCCGAAATTATTTGAAAAGAAGGAGAGTAAGAAGACAGAAGAAAATACTAAGAATAAGGATTTTGGTGAACAAAAGAATTAGCAACCTCAGCATCAGAATAACTTCAGAAGATAAAACAACAATAAGTATCAGTGGCTTATAAGGAAGAATAAATTCAGAAAAGATAGGTCTGGTCGAATTATAGGAGAGGTAAATGAAAATAATGATGAGGATATTAAAATGTCCACTTCTTTTAATACCTTAAAGGACAAAGAAGATCAAGAAAAAGTGACTGACTCAACAATTGCAGACCTAGAGAAACAGAAAGAAGACCAAGCAAAAGTAGCAAAAAGTCAGTACTAAAGATTGGGTTAACCAAAGTTTTGGAAAGACTCCAGAAGTGGAAAAAGGGAAGCCAACAACTAACAGGAGTGGCAAGGGAAAAATGAATCAGCAAAGGGATATTCAACAGGATGAGAGTACTCAAAACATAATAGAGAAACTGAAGGATGGTACCAATAAAGGTTTGAAGAAGGATGAAGAAGAGAAGTAAATGCAGTTGTGGCATGGAGAAACAGATGACATGATGGTGCTTGAAGGGATCTCTCCTTTAGCTATTTCAGATAAGCTATTGGAAACCTACAATAAAAAGAAAAAAGACATGGATGAAAATACTTTGGAAGATAATATCAATCGAATTTCTCAAGATGCAGATTTATCACCAAAGCATATAGAGGTATTGAATAGCAGACAGGTAAAACGAAAAAAGAAGAACAATGGGAGTAATGCAACCTCAACCACAATTCATACAAGGAGCCATACTGCTAAGATTAAATCATTGATGGATTAATTTAGAATATAAGGTTTGTCAATACACAACAAACCTTTGCCAGATTAACCACAATTCATAGAAGGCATCATTTCTATTTTATAGGGATTATGGAACCTTTTCAAGATAAGCAGACAATAGATGAGTACCAAAAAAGATTGGGGATGAGGTATTCAATGGTAAATGTAAATGGTAAGATATGGGCATTCTTGGATAACAATGTGGAGTATAGTGTACTGAAGAATGAAGAGAAATAACTATCATTGAAGGTACAAAGCAATAATGCTGATGTTTCTTTAATTGTAACATTAGTATATTCTAAATATAGCTTACCAGAAAGGCAAGATTTATGGGAATCATTATTAGACATGGTAGATATTCAACAGCCATGGATAATAGGGGGAGACTTCAATGTCATAAGAAATGCAGAAGAAAAATTGGGGGGATTACCAGTTACGTTCAATGAAACACAAGATTTTAATCAGTGTATAAATTTGTGTAACTTAGATGAACCTCAATTTAAAGGGAGCAAATATACTTGGTGGAATGAGAGAACAAATGAAGCTTGCATATTTAAAAGATTAGATAGAGTGTTGTACAATGATAGGTTGCAGAGTTTATTTCAGACTTTGGATGTGGAGCATCTACCTAGAAGTGGGTCAAATTACTCTCCTATTCTAATTCAATGCAGAATTGAAATTCTGAATTGGTGGTTGAAGGAAGAATCATGCTTGAAAGTGATCAAACACAACTAGACAACAGAGATAGAAGGAAATTCTTTCATAGTATTTTAGCATAAGTTGAAGAAAATGAAAACAACTTTGTCAAAGTGGAGCAAAGAAACTTTTGGTAACATTTTCCACTGGAAGATATTATCAAAGTTAAAGAAAGGAATTTTGAGGAAAATCCCAGTGGAGAGAACAGAGCAAATTTGAGCAAGGCTCAAGCTGAACTAAATTTGCATTTGAAGAGGAAAGAAGAGTTTTGGAGACAAAAAATAGGTTATGAATAGTTTAAAGATGCAGAAACGAATACAAAATTTTTCCATACAATTGTTAGATGAAGAAAGAGTAGGTTAAGAATCAGAAGAATTCAGAATGAAGAGGGTAAGTGGTTGGAAGAACCACAAGAGATAGCTGATTTAACTATTAATTTCTTTCAGAATCAGTTTAATAAATAGAAGGATGCACTGGATTTTTCTATGTTAGATGAAGTTCCTAATCTAGTAAATGAACAACAGAACAAGGAAATTTTAAGTATTCCTAATAAGGATGAAGTAAAAGATGTAGTAATGGGTTTAAACAGAAATAGTGCAGGGGGCCTGATGGTATTACTAGGGCTTTTTATCAGGATGCTTGGGAAATCATAAAGTAGGATATTCATAAAATGGTAATTTCTTTCTTTTGTGGTTTCCAACTTCCTAGGTTTATTACTCATACTAAATTGGTTTTACTACCAAAAAAGTTCGTAGTGAATACTTTTCAGATATGAGACCTATATCTCTCAGTAATTTTGTGAATAAAATCTTTTCAAGAATCATTCATGAAAGGATTAAAGGCTTGTTACCACAGTTAATTTCTCCAAAATAAGCAGGTTTTATTCAGGGAAGAAGTATAGCTGAGAATGCATTAGTGGTGCAGGAAATAGTTTCAGAAATGAGAAAAGGGGTAAACCTCCTAATATGGTCATGAAACTTGACATGATGAGGGCATATGATAGGGTGGAATGACTGTTTCTTATCAAGGTGATGAGGAAAATGGGTTTCTCTGAAAGGCTTATAGACATGGCGTATAGATTGTTAGAGAATAATTGGTATTCAATTCTCTTAAATGGGCAACCAAAAAGATTTTTTAAATCTTCAAGGGGATTGAAGCAAGGAGATCCTTTGTCTCCTACTTTGTTCATTATTGCAGCTAAAGTTTTGTCTAGGAATCTGAAAAAATTGATGCAGGAAAAAGATTTTAAGCTGTTTGGGATGCCAAGAAGTAGTCCTAAATTGAATCACTTAGCTTTTGCAGATGACATAATTATACTATGCAAAGCTGAAGTGAGAAAATTGCAGTTGGTGTCTAACACTTTGGACAAATATGAAGTAGTATCTGGGCAGAAGATCAACAAAGAAAAAAGTGCAATATATTTGCATAAAGGGGTTTCTAATGGAATGCAAATATTAGAAAAAGTTGCTACAAGCATATTGAGGAAAGATTTTCCTTTCACATATCTTGGTTGTCCTATTTTCTATATGAGGAAGAAAAAAGAATATTATCAGCAGCTGATGAATAGGATAGCAAATAAGATTCAAAATTGGAAAGGAATTTTTTTTTCATATGGAGGTAGAGTAGTGTTAATTAAGCATGTGTTACAGAGTGTTCCTATTCACTGTTTACCAGTGTTGAATCCACCTCTAAATGTACTGAATGCTAAGTAAAAGGTTCTTTCTAAATTCTTTTGGAGTAGTAAAATTAGAGAAAAGGGTAAGCACTGGGTGAAATGGCAGGATGTGTGTCTACCATAAGAGGAAGGAGGACTGGGATTTAGAAGATTGTATAATGTTTCTATGGCATTATTCTGTAATCTTTGGTGGACATTTAAGACTACAAATTCCATTTGGAAGGAGTACATGTTCAATAAATATTGCAGAAAGGAGCATCCTACACAACTGGTATGGAAAACTAGTTCAGGGGGTTCATAGGTTTGGAAAAAGATACTAAGTTCTAGAGATTTGGTGCAACATTTGATAATATGGAAGTTGAAGGAAGGCAATTCTAATTTATGGCTAGATAATTGGACTGGATATGGTGATTAGTTTCCTTAATGGAAGGAAACTGGGAGGAGAATTTACAGTACCAAAAAGTCAAGGATATCACAAGAGAAGGTAGATGGGATGGCCAGTTAGTTAAAAATATGTTCACACCAGAAATGGCTAAGCATATTCTTACTAAAGTTCAACCACCTATAGGAAAAGGCAAGGACATCCCAATGTGGACAATGGATCCAAAGGGAGATTTCACAGTTCAAAGTGCTTGGCAGTATATCAGAAACAAGGGAAATCTAAACAATATTTATAAGTTTATTTGGGTTAAGGGGTTGCCTTTCAAAATATGTTTCTTTATGTGCAGGTTATGGAAAAGCAGAATACCAGTTGATGACAATGCAAGAAGATGGGGGATGCAGGGACTTTTTAAATGCTGGTGTTGTAAGGAACCTTCAGTGGAGACACTTGTACATGTTTTCAGAAGGTCACCCTATGCTAACATGACTTGGTCCTACTTTTCTTCTTTTGCAGGTATATCTATTCAAGATTTGACTCTAAGGGGTACTATCTTAAAGTGGTGGGAGGTTGAGGTGAAGGTGAAAGAACAATCTTATTATCAAGCTCTTCCTAGCATCATTCTATGGGAACTATGGAGAAGAAGAAACAGAAAGAAGCATGAGAACAAGAACACTACAGGTCTGAGAATCATTCACAACATAACAAGAAATCTGAGGCTTCTATTGATAGTCAGACAACCTAGAAGGGTCTTCTCTATGGAATGGCCTCAAATTTTTCAGGAGTTAGCTAAGGCCAAAAACAATATCAAGGTGACAAAAGTTCTATGGGAGATGCCAGAAGAAGGGTGAAATATAATACTGATGGGGCGGTCAGAAGGGAAGAAAGTGGCAGTCCATATGCTTTTTGCCGAAGGGGTGGGAATGGTGATGTGCTATATGCCAATGCAAAACCTCAACAATATACAGATAGTATAGAGGTAGAAGCAAATGCTATTTTACATGCAGCTAAGCATTGTAAACAG
>NC_061121.1:193701913-193733453 GCF_002878395.1 Capsicum annuum
AGGTAGAAGCAAATGCTATTTTACATGCAGCTAAGCATTGTAAACAGACACAATTCGATAAGATAATCATTCAGATGGATTCTCTAGTTATGCAGAAGGTATTAACAGGAAAGTGGAAGTGTCCATGGAGTATTACAAGCATAGTCAAGGAGATAAAGCAATCTTTGCAAGATAAGCAAGTCATATATCAACACATTTATAAGGAAGGAAATCAGTTTGCTGATTATCTTGCTAAAGGAAAAGCTATTCTTAATAGTGATAAATGACAGTACCCCTATTTAAGAATCACTCCTCTAAAGGGATAAAGGGCATCGGGGAAGTTAGGCTAGGTAGAGCACATGTTGAACAAGTCAACAACATTGAAAAAACAAACTATGCTTTAAATACCCTAAACTATTTCAGTGTCATCAGAGGATTTAGAGCGAGATGTCAACTTCATAAACCTGATTGTAAAGCAGAACATACATTCTTTGAAATCCAGGCTTCCCTTATCGTCAAGGTGTCCAGATCTAAGAAACACAAGCAGAAAGCGTTAAGGCAAGCAGCGGGAAATACTTCAAATGAACAACAAAGCTAGGAGAAGAGTCATACCTGGAAGTAACAGCTTAACCTTGTTGAATAGAGCCATCAGAGATGCTAAAAATGTTGTTTTGAGTCTCATACACCGGAGGAAGCAGAAACAAAAGAAGTAGCATCAATTTCCTAGTTATACTAAGCTGAGACATCAAAATAAAGGAGGAATTACTTACTAGCGGAAGGTGAATCTAAAGGAGAAGCGTCGACAAGAAGCTCCATAGTAACAATTGAACCAGATTCGAAGAAAGAGAGTAAAATAGTGAAAGGCGGCGTGAATGATTTAGGGATTAGGAAAGTTATCTATTTTAGGGAATTCACTGATTATATTTGTTGCCAATATTGGATCCGGGTTGGGCCGGGTCAGATAAATTGGACTACAATGTTTAATTGTATAATGGGTTGGTCCATTATTGTGATTTAATTATTATAAAAGAACAAATTAAATTAAAAAAAAAAAGTCACCTACACCTCATTTTAAAACTCTTTTGTCACCTACAGCTCAAAGCCCCTAGCTAGTTAGACTTCCTTTACAAGAAATGAAAGTGTTGATGAATCGATATCAAATACAAAATTGTTGTTCTACAATAATAGCCTCTCACATTACTTTTAGAGAACCAATTTTGCCTCTCACATGGCTTTTCGGATCAACACATTCGAACCTGCCTCCACAAGTCTCTGTATTTTGAGAGCAGAGCTTGTTGAAAAATCGAGCAATGAACCTTAGAATAAAATGGCTAGCTAGATAACTTTCACACAATCTTTAGTATTCAACCTTATGAAGTATCTATCGATCTCTGAAAATTTCAAGTAGTACCTAAATTCAAAATTTTAAAAGTCTGCACCACTCAAAACAACAGATCAAACCCACAGAAGCATAAATATCAAAGGCCAGATACCAAAGATACAAAAATTAAAGGAATGAAAGTGAAAGTGAAAGTGGAAGTGCAACATTTTAGCTGAATCCTAATAATTCCAACAGCAGGTCTATGTATAATCTGTATTTGCAATATTTTGGGTCTCTACTTAGTCATATGATTAAAAAAAAATAAAAAATTTGTAACTAAGTTAGTACTGGCAATATGCTTGTAAGATAGTAATTGATTCAGAAGGTCAAATGCATCTTATAAGCCATACTAAGATAAGACAAATAATATTAGCCATCAATGAGTTGGATCTTTTTGTCTTGAAGGTCATTTCCTAGAATATTTTGTTCAAGAGGTGAAACAAAATATCATATTGAAAATCATCAAGCCTTTCCTTTACATAAACTTTTTGATGTATGAGATACTATTTTTCCTCGAAAAAATAGAATCAATACTAGAAGTGCTTTTCAAGCATTCCTGTTCAGATTCTGTTATGGAACAACATATCAGAAAGAAGCTATTAAACTGTAAGTCACAATTACGAACAAAGAGCTAGCTTATAATATAGTTCAAAAGGTCTCACTGAATACATGCTTAGCGTTGTGAACTCATATATTCTACGTATCTTCTCATCTTCACAGATTACAGAGTTAATATAGTCGAGGATTTAATTGAACACTTGCAACAATATACTAAATTCGAAAGAGATGGTATATGAATCTAGAAAGCCATCTTCATAGGTAAATAAAGCAAAAAGATAAAGCTTTAGTCTAAAGTTTTTGACTTTCAAACCATGTCACCAGCCATCTAAAAATTTGACCTTGGAATACAAGAATTTGTAGGCAGAGGAAAAACTCTATAACAACAACTAAAGATGATGAAATTCAATGGCTGCCAATGCCTAACAACAAAAAGTGATAACATCATTTTATCACCGTGAATGCGCTTACCTTTCATAGCTTCTTTTTCCTGCAAACTCCCTGTTTGCCTGCAAATTACGACTTTGGAGATTGCAATATTATCAAAGGCATAAGCATATAGCATCAAAATCTTCTAGTCATTTGGCCTGAGGTATAAGGTATAATAGTTTCGAAAAAAAAATTTAGGATTATTTTATCATGTGTTTGGTTTGGGGTATTAGTTAGACTCGAGATTATTTATCTCACCATTTATGCCATAATAATGAAATAAATTATCCCGTATATATGGTGGAATAACTTACCTCGAGATAGCTAATCCGGGATAACTTGTTTCCAATCAAAGTGTCTTAATCTCTTTGACATACTGGTTCTTCCTAAACATAGGCAAACAAATTTTTTAATTAAAAATATACAATAGCTATTGAGGTATTTACAGCAGTGAGTCCTCTCTGGATCAAAAAACATGATGAGAAATCAGGTACTTCAAAAATACAAAATCATCAGGAATCAAATTGCAAAATAACCTGAATCGCCTCCACGTATGAGAAAAATACTCGAGTCAAATATAAATCGTCTCTGCCTATGCCAAAAAAGAAAGAAAATTTCTGGACCATCATAATGAGATAACACATCAAAAGCCAAGAATTAAAGCTTACCTAAATCGTCAAAATTTAATTTTTTTGATTACAAAATTCTGCTTTAGGTATCTTTCGTAGAGTTTGAGTTTGATAGTCATGGAATAAATAATAATTACGTAACACAATAATCCAAACCAGATTACAAAAAATTAAAATTCAGTGTGAGATCATACATGCATGAAGAGAAATAGAAGGATATTCAGTGATTGAAAGAGTTGCACACCTGAAATTTTCTTGAACCAACGCAGAGGATAGCTCACAAAACAGGAAGATGAAGAACCAATTTAGAAGGTAAAAAGTTACAAATATAATGTATTATATTGTTTTGTGCCGTTAGGATAAGAGACACGTAGACTTGTATTATTTTGAAAGAAAGATACGTGAACATATTACAAAGATATGACCCTATCGAGATAACTAAAATTAAATTTGAGTTGATTTCCAAGAAACAAACATGTCGAAACCTATTCCTATCTCACACTTATACTATAGTAAGAAAAATAATTTCTCCGTTTCAAATTATCCGTCTCAAATTGAGATAACACATTGATTAAGAAAAATAATTAATAACATAATTAATTTATCATAATACCCCTATTAAATGATGTTTATATTTTAATTTGAAGAAATAGTAATTAATACAAAGGGTAAAATATGAAAAAAAATTATCTATTCTTGATAAATGGAAAAAGATAAATAAAATGAGAAATTAAATTAAAAAATTTGGAACGGAGAGAGTATGTTCAAAAACTTAGCCATCACTTTTTATTTTACGTTCTACCTCTTAATTTGCAATTTAACTTTGACATAATTCAAATAATACTAGCATTTAATGATCATTCCCGCACGTGACCATTATATGATGGGACAAATCTTATTTATATCTATATCTATTTCTAGTCGATTATAAGTGCTTTACACATGTATATTATGTCAGTTAATATAAAATGATAAGAATATTTATTTAAATAATGTGAATGGATGTTATTATATCGATACATTGATTGAATTATCTTTTGAATGTGTAATATGATGAATTTATGTTAATCTTGCGAGGTAAGATTCTATGTTCCCTTTGTAAAGTTTTTTCGTCGATTAATATTATACTTTGAGATTTGGTGACTCTACAATATTTCATAATAAATTAAATAACTAAAGATCAAGAGTAATTACACAAAAAAAAATAATAATAAAAATAAAAATATTGTCACACTGTAATTAACTATAAAACATGAATATGTCCACATAGACACAATACTAATCTAGAATTTAAAATTTATGATATGATATAACGACTTTAAATTAATACTGTCACTAATTATGGTAGTATTAATATGGTGAGAGGTCATAAATTATTAATTCATTAATTAGGGTGATGAACTGATGGTGACGGCTAAAGTGGGAAGAAAAATTAATTATAGGCTAAATCAAATACTAATATTTACCCTCGACTGATACTTTTTAGTAATTGTCTCAAATAGAAATACAAGAATGTGAGTCATGATTCGGTTAATCATAATGTGGAGAGCTGAGAAATTGATCTCTTCAAATATGCTCGTCAAGAATTTCAATATTAAGAATATTATATGTATCACTTTCTAACAACTTCTTAAAACATTCAAAAGCATGGAACGTTATTCCTCTACGTATTTTTATCCATCTATATGTATATGTGTATTTAGATACGTTTATTCCTTTACTGATTATATCACTAAAGACTATGTCAGTTTCAGGTCCATCAAATGAAGATTAATGATCTTTGGTTTATATACATTAAAAAAAAAAGATCAATTTGTTATGTTTGTTCTCTTATTGTTTGAAGTGATACTTTTGACTCTTTCAAAAGGTACTTAGGTCTCCTAGTTTAAAAAAAATAAGGAAGGTATTTAAATAATTTAACCTTTAAACAACATGCCTAATCCTTTTTTTAGAAGAGAGTCTCAGTCATCATCCTCTAAAAGAAGCTTTGTTTTTTGATAACTCAAAGACACTTTGTAGTTCAAGCCTAAATATGTTATACAGAACAACAATTATTGGTTCCTACTTAATATATTTAAGTAGTCACAATTATAATTAGTTATATAAACATGGATATGTTTATATAGACATATAAAACAGATTTTGAAATTTGAGGCTCCTACAAAAATCTCAAATTAATATAATGATAATTCATCAATCACATTAACAATTAAGGAGAAAATTTATTGATATCAAAAGTTAAAATATATTGGTATTGATGCGCGAAAATATATTCTAAGAGCCTGGTTGTATAGGATTAAAAATCTAGTTAAACCAACTTTTAATCTCCTTTTTAGCTTTTTTAGGTGTTTGGTAAAATTAAAGAGTGCTTAAAAAAACTAAAAACTGATTAAAAAAAGCAAAAAGTGCTAAACTGGGTATCCCCAATTTTTTTACTTTTTAGATTAAAATTCTTTTGAATTTGATTAAAACATTTATTTTTTTATCCTTTATATTTTTCTCCAATTTCAATAATACCCTGAACTTGTAGTCCTTAAATATATGATTTTCTTTCTTTTTCTCTTTGTTGTTTCTCTTCGTCTCTTCCCTCAAATTTCCTCTTCATCCTTCTACTTTATTTTCAGCGAATCAGTCATTACATTGGAGGTTTACTCAAAAATTTTATTATCAAATCGAGCTTGTGGTAAGTTCTTCTCCATCCATTCAAATAGAATTTTTTTTTTTGAAGTAAACCGGTGAATGTTGAGTGAATCCAATTGCCATGGTATTTGACTTTCAGAAATATTATAATATAATACTATATTTATATAAAAAAATGTCCTAATTTTTTTTATTTTTTAACATTTAAAAATAAAAAAGTAATTTATATTTATAAATTGATCTCACATAATCACATTACGTTGAAAATACATTTAGATACAAATTATTTTTGAATTATTAGAATTAAAAATTATAAATAATTCACCTTATTTATGGTGTTAACAACTTTAAGGAGATTTAGTCATTTTGACAAAATAAAAATGCTTAACATCAATTGTTTACCAAATACGTCAACAACTTTTTTCAGTTTCAGCACTTCTATTCAAATACTTATGTGCTTATTTTATAAACACTTATTTTAAGTTTTTAATCACTTAAGCTAAAAAATTATTTTCTTAATCATATCCAAACGGGTTCTAAATAATAAAGCTACTTTATATATGATCATAATAATATAACACAACTATTTATAACAAATTAACAATAACAAAAAGAATTATAATAAAGTAAAAGAAGAACAAATATTGATAGCGAAGGAAAAACAAAAAAGTAGAAGAAGAACCAATATCGATGACGAAGAAAAAATAAATATTTAAATTTTCATGTTAAATTGAATTATGAAGGAAAAACAAATATCTTGAATCTTCAAGAAAAAAAGGGCAGTATTCACCAAAGAAAAAAAGTCTCCGAGATATTTCAAGTAATTTGTCTTCTTAAACAAAATAAATATCAATGCGTAGTGTTTAAAGGAGTTGATCTATATGAACTATGATGATGAGTTGATAAATCTCCGTACTTCTTAGCCAATTCAAAATCAATAACATAGACTTATACTAATTAATTATGGTTATGAATTAACAGATACCGCACTTGCAATAGATAAAATGATTAGCACAGTGAGCTTTAATCCCAATAGCTTATTTGCACGTCTTCTTAATCCCACAAGAAAGTGGTCAGATTTTATATCTCAAACTCAATCACTTCTGACGGAGATCACAACTCACCTATTTTCATATTTTAGGCTCCGTTATGAAATGAAAATCTACAAATAATCTGTAACCCATGATCGAGGGACAAGGTTTTGACACTTAGCTAGAAAAGAAATATCAACCGTTGAAAGCTGCTGCAAGCTTCAAAAGATGTTAAAGGAAGTAGACACTAGTTACATGCTCTTGAAAACTTTGAATCATTTTAGTATTGCTGACACAAGATTAAGATACCAAATTGAATCAGAAATCTGTATAAAAAATTAAAATCCTAAAAATGCATGCAATCATGAAGACAACTATAAGTCTACTTTCGCTTTTCTAATTTGTTTATTTATATTTTGTTTTTTTGTTGTAAATATAATTTAGTAATTTTTGTTATTCTCCACAATATAGTTGGGTATGCAGAATCTGTATATTACAACACCAACTTCAACTTGAGTTCAAGTATAAACAAGAACAAAATGAAGTATATCAAATACCCTCAACACAAGATCAAAATGACCTTTCCAAGAGGTGTATTTTATTTTGCAGAAATTACGATGAAACAGAAAATAACCAAGTCATCCGAATTCACAGACTTTCCTTAAGGAAATAATCCCCCTCACTGTACTCGAGATTGTGGAATTTTTTCTCCCAGGATAAAATGGCTAACAGACCAACAGTAGCGATACCTCAAACGGTTGGAATATCTTCGAACTCACAGAACGTTTTGAGTGATCACATAGAATATTTTTGAGACAAGCAGAGAGTTTTTAATCTAAAAATTTTGTATGCAAACCTGTGGATGAAACCAGGTTTTTATAGCCACAAGATGCCTCTTCTGAAAAGTGGTAAAGGTTCATCTAAAAGGTGTAACCTTTTCTGAAAATTCATGTCTATTCGTCCAAACATTGTGACTGTTCTGAACAGGCATGCCATTTTGTGAATAAGTGTGTCAGTTCATTGAAACAATGCATCAGTTCTGAAGCAGTGCATCAGTTTATTAAAATAGTGCATCAGTTTAGTTTTGAAATTGTGCACCATTTCAGTGAAAAATTGCATCAGTTTGAAAATTTATCTGAAGCATTTGTTCGATATAGCTTCTACATGTATGCTTTCATTGCTTTTGTAATGAAACTGAAATCATATAAATGGAGTATTAAACGCAGAAAGTATTTACTACGTTACTGTTGGTATTTTCGGAATTCAAATGAATTTTGTCCAAAAAGATAGATCTCATCGATCGATCATTTGACAAACCAAATCCAAATCCAAATCCGAATTCGAAGTTGAGCCGAACGAGTGACGACGGCGACGATGCAAGACATCTCTTATTTCTTGCCTCACTTACCATGTGGAGTAAGTGTTCATCATTATAAACACTCCAAAGTTCCTTTCTCCCACCAATGTGGGAGAATTAGTGAACTTTCCAATTTTGGGAGTACACTTTCCAAATTGGTGTCTCCTCTTCTCCACTATTTTTTCTCCATTTTCCATTCACACTTCTATGAACCCAACAATCCCCCACATGAATGGGAATGACTATTCTTTGTAAAAGTTTTACGGACAAGTATGTGATCATCAAGCAAAGACTGATTGCATCTAGATAAGTGGGTTTTCCTTTGAACTTTCTGTAGCAAATATGCATCGGATGCACTCGGTCAATCGGTAGATTTGATATCTTTGAACTGTCAAACTTTATTGTATACCTAGATAATACATGTCACACAACCAGCCTTTTAACGTTTATGGTTCTCATGGTTTTGTTCTTTTCAGCCATGAACACATCCCGATTTCATGAGAGCTTAGAGAATAGGCCTTTACTAATATTCTACTTGAAGCGGCTTCCACTTCACCCTCGCATAGGTGATTTCTAAATGTTCAATCCTATAGATTAAACTATTTGGTCAAATTTGCCAAATTTAGATAATCATTAAAAGACTTTTCACCTTAGGTCTTATTCTAGTTTATTGTACATTGTCTACATCATGAGAATGGGTTGGGTAATTGACAATGTTGAACCTGCCAGAAACAACTTTGTTTGATCTCTTTGAACCTAGCTCTTGGGATCTCCAGTCTGCTAGGTAGAGTTACCGCCATGCTGACTTGTCCTAGGCCTTAAACCCATTTCCTTGGATGTCCTTTCTACTCTTTCTCTAGATAGACCTTTTATAAGTGGATCCGACACATTATCCTTTGACTTTACATAGTCAATAGTGATAATTCCACTAGAGAGAAATTTCCTAACGGTATTATGTCTCTGTCGTATGTGACGAGATTTATCGTTGTACATCATGCTCCCTGCCTTACCTATTGCCGCTTGGCTATCACAGTGTATACATACTGGTGCCACTAGCTTGGGCCAATACAGAATATCTTCCAAGAAATTCTGGAGCCATTCTGCTTCTTCACCGGCTTTATCTAATGTGATAAATTCAAATTCCATTGTAGAGTGAGCGATACAAGTCTGTTTGGATGATTTTCAAGAAACTGCTCCTCCACCGATAATAAATACATATCCACTTGTGGATTTTACTTCGTTCGATCCGGTAATCCAATTTGCATCACTATATCTTTCAAGTATTGCAGGATATTTATTATAATGCAACTCATAGTTTTGAGTGTATTTAAGATACCCCAAAATTCTTTTCATTGCCATCCAATGAGTTTTGTTGGGATTACTCGTGTACCGACTCAATTTACTAATTGCACATGCTATGTATGGTCGTGTACAGTTCATTATATACATTAAACATCCTAATACTCTTGCGTACTCCAATTGTTAGTCACTTTCACCTTTATTTTTTCGAAGTGCAAAGTTCATAGCCAATGGAGTCTTGGCAATACCGAATTCCATATACTTGAACTTGTCAAGTACTTTTTTGATATAATGAGACTGTGACAATGCAAACCCTTATGAAGTTCGATGTATTCTTATACCTAAGATCACATCTGCAACTCCAAGGTCTTTCATATTAAACTTGCTCTCGAGCGTTCGTTCGGTTGCATTTATGTCATAAATGTCTTTGCTGATGATTAACATATCATCCACATATGAACAAATAAAGACTTGGTGATTTGGTATATTCATTTATCTTGAATTCGTTTGCCAACATGGTTTGGTCAAACTTTTCATGCCATTGCTTAGGTGCTTATTTTAATCCGTAAAGTGATTTAACAAGTTTACACACCTTATTTTCTTTTTCTGGAACCACAAAACCCTCAGTTTGTTCCATGTATATTTCTTCCTCCAAATCTCCATTTAGGAATGCATCTTCACATCCATTTGATGGATTTGAAGATCATATACCGCTGCCAAGGCAATTAATATTCAAATTGAGGTTATCCTTGTTACTGGCGAGTATGTATCAAAGTGATCATGGCCTTTCTTCCGGTTGAAGCCTTTTACTACAAGTCTTGCCTTGTATTTGTCAATAGTACCATCCGTCTTCATTTTTCTTTTGAAGATTCATTTAGAACCTAAAGGTTTATTTTCGGAAGGAAGGTCAACCAATTCCCATGTATGGTTGCTTAAGATTGAATCTATCTCACTATTGACTGGCTTTTTCCAAAATGATGAGTCTGACGATGTCATCGCTTCTTTAAATATTTAAGGCTCATTTTCTAAGAGAAATGTTACAAAATCCAATTCAAACGAAGTTGCCGTTCTTTGACGTGTACTACGTCTTAGATTTTCTTCAATATGTACATTCTCACTTGGTTCATCTCGAGGTCGTTTAGATCCTCCACTAGACTGTTCATGTCTAGTTTTATACGGGTAAATATTTTCGAAGAATTCAACATTGTCTGATTCAATTACCGTATTTTCATTAATATCCGAATGTTCGGATTTATGAACCAAAAATCGACATGCTTTACTACTTTTTGCATATCCTAGGAACATGCAGTCCACTGTTTTAGGTTCCATCTTAACCATTTTAGGTATAGGAACTTGAACCTTCGCTAGACACCCCCACACTTTGAAATATTTCAAGTTGGGTTTCCTTCATTTTCATTTTTCGTAAAGAATTGATTGTGTCTTACTATGGGGAACTCTTTTGAGTATGCGATTGGTCGTAAGGATAGCCTCCCCCCATAAGTTTTCCAGTAAACTATAACTTTTAAGTAAGACATTCATTATTTCCTTCAAAGTTTGGTTTTGCCTTTCCGCAATTCTATCAGATTGAGGTAAATATGGGGTCATAGTTTGATGGACTATTCCATTCTCTACACATATTTGTGCAAAGGGAGATTCATATTCTCTGCCTCTATCACTTCTTATCATTTTGTTCTTTTTGTCTAACTGATTTTCAACTTCAGTTTTATATTGCCTAAATGCATCTATTGCTTCATCCTTACTCTTTAGCAAGTAGACATAACAATATCTTGTGCAATCGCCAATAAAAGTTATGAAATACTTTTTCCCACCACGTGATGGTGTTGACTTCATATCACAAATGTCAATGTGTATTAAGTCTAAGGGATTGAAATTCCTTTCAACGGACTTATAAGGATACTTTGCATACTTTGATTCCACACACGTTTGACACTTTGATTTATTGCACTCAAAGTTTAGCAAAACTTCTAAGTTAATCAGTTTTCGTAACATTTTTGTAATTAACATAACCTAAATGTTCATGCCATAAATCATAAGACTCAATCAAATAAGAAGAATTTGAACTTTTATTTATTTCAACAGTCATTACATTCATCTTATAAAGGCCTTCGGTCAGATAGCCTTTCCCTACATATATTTCTCCTTTGCTAATTATAATTTTTCCAGAAATGGTTACACCTTTGAATCCATTCTTATCGAGGAGTGAAACAGAAATTAAGTTCCTACGTAACTCCGAAACATATAACACATTGTTCAGTGTCAAGACCTTGCCAGAAGTCATCTTTAAGAAAATTTTTCCTGTTCCCTCCACCTTAGCAGTAGCGGAGTTAGCCATGTAGATCATTTTTTCTGCTTGAACCAGAGAAAATGATGAAAACAACTTCTTGTTGGCATATATATGGCGGGTGGCAACAAAATTCATCCACCATTCTTGAGGATTCCCCAACAAGTTGCATTCTAAGAACATAGCATACAAATCATCACATTTTTTATTGGATTCAATCATATTTGCTTGATCCTTTTTTCTTGCCTTTCTTCGGGGCTCGACAATCTATGGACTTGTGACCAATTTTTTCACAATTGAAGTATTTTTCCTTGAACTTTTTCTTGGGTTGATTGCTTCCATGTTCAACTTTCTTTCTTTTCTTCGAATTGCTTTGGTCATCTTCTACAATATGTGCTCCATTAATTGTAGAATTCTCTTTTGACCTTCTTTTGGCAACTTTATTATCCTCTTCAATACGAAGTCGGATAATAAGTTCTTCAACAGTCATCTCCTTGCAATAATAAGTAGTTTTTGAAGTCTTTCCACAAAGGTGGTATCTTCTCAACTATCACTGCTACTTGGAAAGCATCATTCACAATTAAACGTACAAAACAATTTCTGTGAGTATTAAGAACATTTTTAATTTGTTCAACTAAGGTATTTTTCAAAGATATACCTTCTGCTAGGAGATCATGTATGATGACTTGCAAATCCTGTACTTGAGAGACAACAATTTCTATCTATCATTTTGAAGTCCAGGAACCATGTAATAAGGAATTTCTTAATTCCCACATCCTCCGTCTTATATTTTCGTTCAAGTTCCCCCCACAGTTCCTTTGATGTCTTTGTTCTACTCTAAACATTGTAGAGGTCATCTTGGAGACCACTCAGAATATAATTCCTGTAAAGGAAGTCCGAATGTTTCCAAGCTTCTACAATAACGAAGCGGTCTTTGTCCGAGGTTCCCTCGGACACCTCAGGAGCATCTTCGCTAGTGAATTGTTGCAGACATAAAGTGCTGAGATAAAAGAACATCTTTTGCTGCCACCACTTGAAGTCAATGCCCAAAAATTTTTTGGGCTTCTCCGCTGGTGCCATTGTTAGTGGAACATTTGTGCGACTTGATGTGGCAATATTAATTGCCCCCACAGACGTTGTCGCATCCATCATTTGACTTTCAGTTGCCATATTTCTGTCACCACAAGACAAAAAATACTTAGCATTTTCAGAATACTACTTATAAAAATTAAGCAATTTTAAATTTTTCTTCTTGTTTCTAGTTAACAATGAAGTTTTTATGATTTTCAATTGTCAACCGAATGATCTTTAACTTGTGATGAATTTTTATGACTTCAAACCACTAGTTCAGTTCAGGCGGAATAGAAAGTAAAAACTTTAATCTCCAAAAACAAGCAAAATAGTGTAAATTAAAACAGGAAATATATTTTGGCTATACTAATTTTTCTCCTTAATTATTTGTGCGACGATGATTTATTATGTTCCTCTTTAATTAACTACACTATTTTTATTTTCAAAGTGTAACGTTATATTTTTAAAATAATGACTAAATACTATTTAAAGTGTCTAAACTCTAGTTGTCATTAATTCAGACCATCTCAATTTATACAAAAAGATTAAATAATATACATTTAATTGGAGGAATATATTTTTTGTAACCAAGCTAAATCTACGTACACCTAATTTTGCTACTTATTTATTTGTGACGTTGATTTATCATGTTCCTCCGTAATTAACTACACTTATTTATCTTCAAAATTTTACGTTATACTTTTTGTACTTAATAAAATAACATGCTCATAATAATTATTTTTTACATATATTTATTCTTAATTAACACCTTGATTCTATTACCCCCTTAAACTCAATTTTAGTGTATTTTTGTCACTCGTTTTAGCTGACGTAATACCTTTGTAGCTAACGTGACAACTTTTATGTGAGTCCCATTTTTATGTAATAAAAGTGCCATGTCAGCATAAATGGGTGACAAAAATATGCTAAAATTGAGTTCAAGAGGTAATAGGATCCATGTGAAGTTGGAATATGTCGTAGCAACTTTGGCCATAACTCAAGGGGCTACAAGATGCTTATCTCAATATTTTAAAGTGAAATTATCATCAAATTAATTCGTTATGCCCTTTGTACCAATTTATGTAATATATTTTTGTTTTTCATTAGACTCAAAATGATTTATATATTTTATTTTAAAAAATAATTAACTTTTAACTTCTCATTTTAACCTTAATAAGATGAGTATTTAGTTATTTTTTATTTATTATTATAATAATAAATATTTTACTTATTTTGTTCTTCTTTTTTTGCTTTTGAACTTTTCTAAATTTTAACTTCTTATTTAAAAGGAAATTAATTATTAAACGTATATATCTTTTTTAGTCGAAAAAAGTGTACTTTTTCAATTCGTTTCCTCCTCTTCCTAACTATTAGTTTTCCTAATAATTCTTTATATATCTTTTAGTACTCTTTACTTTAAAATATAATGATACACCTTTATAAAACTTATCATATATTTTAGGACTCTTTACTTTAAAATAAAATTAAATAATAATATTTAAAAGAATGAAAAGACAATTTTGTCTATTGCACAACATTTGAACAAAGAACAAAAAGTTCAAATCACTTTTCTAAGGGTCTTCACACTTTTAATATATTATAAATATAAATATAAATTATAGATAAAGCAGAAGACAAAGCACCAGAAGAAGCCAAGTGACAAAATTAGAATAAGCCACTTGACAACTTTAAGACAAAGAATAATAATATTGTAATAAAGTTTTTAATTAAAAAATTAGACATAATTGAATTTGAAAATATTAGGCTTTTTTTTTTAAATTTATCATTGACTTAAAACTAGGAATCTAACATTTAAGTGTTCTAAATAAACTCTTACCATTTATAAACTTATCCCATTCAATATTTTAAAATATATTCAAATATTAAATAAAAGATAATAATAATATTATTAATAATAATAGTAACAATAATAATAGTAGTAATTTCAATTAGTAGTAGTAGTAGTTTTAATTCAAGTAGTAGTAGTGGTGTTAATTATTATTATTATTATATATATATTTTTAAAAAACATAGAAGTAGTGGTATTATTTATAATACTAATCTTTATATCTATAGACTATTAGAAAAAACGTTAAATAATTTTTTAGAAAGAGAAAGACCTCTCTTTCTAGAACTTCCCCTCCAATTTCATCCCTGCAATATGATCCGCGCCCTGGAAAAAACACTTACCCCCTTCCTCCTACATAATCCTCCGAACCCGAGTCAATCAGACGAAATCCAAATGAAAGAGGCAAGCTCCTCCTACAAATATATTTTGGTGGGACTAATACCAGCCCCAAATCCTCCCTTAGAGGTTGACCAAATTGAAGACTTTGAGGAAGAAGATCTTGCTGATAATTTGATAAATTTGTCCACAAAAGACAAACAAAGTCTATTTTCCCCATGGAGGCACTCAATCATTATCAAGGTGGTGAACTCGAAATTTAATCAATCACCAATACTTTAAAAAAAGCTAGAGGATCTGTGAAGGCCTTCTAAACCTCTATGCCTCAGATCTGGGTCTAGGGTTCTTCACAATCAAATTTACCAAACCATAAAACCAATCAATAGCTCTTCACAGCGGACCCTGGTTTGTCGCAGGTAGTTTCATCTCGGTTAGGAATTGGGAGCCTAACTTTGTTCCAAGTGAATCGAAGATTGATTCAAGGTAATCTAGGTGAGGTTACCCTACTTCCCTTCCAAATTCTATGATTCTGCAATCCTACATAGAATATGGAGGAAAATTAGGAAACTACTCAAGGTCGATGCATGTACGTCATCTACTTGAGGGGTAGATATGCAAGGATCTGTGTCCAAATTCCTATGGAAACTTCAGTAACAATCTCAATTACTATCGGGAGCCACACACAAGTCATTCTCTATGAGGGGGATGAGCTCTTGTGCAAAGCCTGTAGGCGTCTGGGTCATGTATCCACAACTTGCCAAAACAACCCTACAAGGATCCAGGCCAATCCCTAAAAAACCTTCGGTTCAATGGCATCGACAACAGGCCAACTAGGAACATGAATGATAAACAATTTTGTTTGCCAATAAAAAAAAGGCAGCCACAAAAAATGTCCGCAAAATTGCTACTACAACACCAATCGTTAAGGTTAAAACCTTCGATGTGGTGTTAGGTAAGTTCCTCAACCCTACATCGCTTGAGCATCTACTGACAAAGCACGTTACCTCCCTAAATGGGTCAAAGCTACTTGGGCCTGCTCAACACGTGAAACCAAGCCGTATTATTGGGCCTAATGGTCGTGGAAAGACGGATGTTTGGCCTCTAAACAATCTTATGTTGAAGCCCAAGTTGACGGGTCACTCTGATATTTGGCTGGGGGATAATTAACCCTACTACTGGACCCTGAAAGGACAAACTTCAGCCCAAACCCAAAGGCCCACCCACGATACTAAAAGACCCTATACCAATACCTCTTTTAAGATTTTGGATGGTATTACTCTCAAACAAAAGAGTTTTAATAACATGAATCCCTTTAACTCTCCTGAGTTAAGAGAAAAGAATGCTAAAGACAAGGGGTCCCACAACTGCCAGCTCGACATAGGCAATTATAAACCTAATTCTCTTCTTTCCCATATAGCGATCGGGGACTATTCCACTTTCTTTGAAGATGTGATAGATATTATACTGTTGGAGGATAAAACATTAAATACTTTTGAGGTCCCTGAGAGTGGAACTCTTCATCTTTCTGCCAGTAGATCTCTCTTGAAGGAGTTATGGCTCACTTTCAAAATAAAAAACCATGAGCTCCTCTACGTCCTCCAACACGATAACCATAACAACGAAACCTCTTTCACCAACCCATCAGCCTGCTTCATGGCTGGAAATATGCCTATCGGACCAGTCAGTCCCTTTACACCTGGAATGAGAGAGAAAATAGGTTACCATCCTAATCCAGGACCCGAGATACCTAACCCAGTTAGCAATGAAATGACTGAACCACAGAATACTAAATTATGGGTCCAATGTTTGGATGACAACACCCTTTCAGGTAATCAACACCTCTTACCAAGAGGAACTGACACCAGTAACATTGTCAAACATAATGAACCAACTTAGTTTCAACCTCTCTTTCTTTCAACCATCCAACCCATCCTTCCTTATTCAAAGCCCAATTTGTATGAGGTCTAATAGGGGAAACCATGGGAGTCACAGTCAAGCCAACCAGATATCCCTAGCAACAAGCCCATCTCCTATGACCCAAAAGAGGATAAAAAGAGAGAACACCTTAGAATCCTTAAGAACAAGTAACATGAAAATAAAGGAGATCCTAACTCACCTAAGGATCCTAAGAATAAAGGCTCTAACTCTAGAAGGACCCATAAACCCAGAATTCATAGAGCTTATTCAGTAGGTGGTCATTGTCTTATTCCCAATAGGTATTAACAAACTAGGGGTAAAAATAAACATTCCAAGACTTATACTAGAAGAGAACTTCTCATTCAAAATATCTCCTCTAGCCAGGAAGAGAAAAGCTCTAGAAATAGAAGGGGCATCCAACCTCTTGGGAAAGGGCAAGGATCCTACAATGGAAACCCCCCAAACAACCAAACACATGATGATGAACTGTATCATATGGAATGCTTGGGGGACTAAGAATATAGAATTTAGGAGACAGTGAAATTCCATGGTTCATATCCACTAACCAATAATAATTTCTCTCCTAGAAACCAGAATGATAGACCATCAATAATTGTGTGAGGAATTGGGTATCCACTGTCAAATTCAGTCTGCCTCTGTGGGAAACTTTGGTGGGATAATTATTATATGGAAGAAGGACTCTATCCCCATTGACATTGTCTCCATCTTTACCCAGCTATTCATGCTACTGTCAAGGTCAGCTCCCCCACTGTAATTGGTTTATTAGTATTGTTTATACTAGTATGAATTTCCAAGTCGGGTTGGCTCTTTGGGATTAACTTACCTCCCTTTCTGATACTGTTGTCTCCTTTGGATGCTCCGGTTGGCTTGTAGAAAGATATATCAATGAAATTATTAGGGCCTCAAAAAAATTTAAAGGCAATAAGATTAATCTTAACAAATCCAACTGCTTTTGGAACTGTATTAATCAGTGTAAGTTGATTGATTTAGGGTTTAGAGGGAGTAAATACACTTGGTCTAATATAAGGTACAAGAATAGGCAAAGTCTGATCCTGTAAAGGGTTGACAGATGTCTTGCCAATGGTCAATAGATTACCTATTCTCTAAGGCCTCTATTACCTATCTTTTGAGAACTCACTCTTATCACTCTCTCCTTCTCTTAAATTTGGGCACCCTTCCCCAAAACTCCAATAGACCCTTCAAGTTTGAATCTATGTGGTCAAGTAATATGGAATTTCCTAATTGGTTAAGGTCTTCCTTCCACAACTGCACCAACATAACGGTAGCTACCTCATACATTGAGAAAAATGCTAGGCTATAGAACAGGTTCACCTTTGGAAATATCTTTCATAAAAAGAAGTACTTGCTTGAAAGATTAGCTGACATTCAAGCCTCCCCCACTATCCCACTAGTCTTTTCCTTCAAAATCAGGAAAATTCTCTCAATAATGCCTTTAACAATATCCTTAGATAGTAGAATGACTTCTGGAAGCTTAAATCCAGAATTAACTGGCTAGTTTAAGGGGACTCCAATGCTAAATTTTTTCATACCTCTACCCTCAATAGAAGAAGAAGAAACAGAGTCAACTCCATCACTGATAGGAATGACAATTGGTTTTATCAGCAAAATGATATCAATAAAGATATTACCACTTTCTATATAACTCTCCATGCTACTGATCACAATATAGGGTACCTAGGTGTCCAATCTAACCTCTCTTCCTCTGGATCTATAAACTCCTTTAGCCATGACCTCCTGGAGTTTATTTCAGGTCCAGAGAAGGTGAAAAAGTTGTCTTCTGTTTCAAACCTAATAAGAACCCTATATTAGATGGTATGCATCTCTTTATGTACCAAAGGTATTGGGATATTCTAGGAAAACCCCTGATAAACTTCTATCAGGAAACCTTCACCTCCTAATCAATGGACCATGGGGTCAACTCCACCTATCTTTGCTTTATCCCTAAGAGCAAAAATGCTACTTCCCTCAAGAATTTCATACCCATTGAGCTCTACAACACTCAGTACAAGATCATCACTAAGATTATAACCAATAGGATGGAGCCTCTTCTAACTGATATCATTGGCCAGAGCTAAGCTAGTTTCATCTCTAGGAGAAAAGCCTCTGACAATAATGTCATTATCCAAGAATATATCAGCCACTTTTCCAAAATGAAAAGTCAAGAAGGCGAATATAATCCTTAAAATTGATCTTGAGAAAACTTTTGACAAACTGGAATTGTCCTTTATTAGGTAGACCCTTTTCTTTTTTAACTTTGCTACCGAACTCATCAACCTTATTGTGTCTTATATCTCCTCCTCCAGTATTTCTATTCTTGTCTATGGAAGCAAGACTCCATCTTTTCTTCCTTTAAAGGGAATTAGACAAAAGGACACCATGTCACCCTACCTGTTTGTTCTCTGTATAGAATAACTCTCTAGAAGGATCAACATTAAAGTTGACACCCTTCAGTGGTCCCCCATCTCCATTTCTAAGAGAGACCCCCACATCTCCTACCTTCTCTTTGCTGATGACCTCAATCTTTTCCAAAGCTGATATGAAGAACTGTAACACTATCTGCAGTACATTTTAAAACTTTAGCATCCACTCTGGGCAAAAAACTAACTTTACTAAGTCCAAAGTCCTGTTCTCTAGAAACTGTAGTAGGGACAACCAACTTCAACTTTATTCCATCCTAGGTATCCAAGCCCCCAACTCCTTTACAAAATACCTGTGCTTCCCCATCTTCCACAAAAAGCTTGAGATAAGGGACATCCAATTCATATTGGACAACTTAAATAGTAAGTTGGCTGGCTGGAAAACCAGGTTCCTCAACATAGCTGGTAGGACAACCCTTGCCAAAGTTTCCCTAGGTAGAATGACTAATCATGTCATATAATACATTCACCTGCCTAGAAAAATCCACCACCATATTAACAGAACTCAGAGAAACTTTATATGAGGCACCACTAATATTAGAAGGAAGATACACATGGTAAATTAGGAGACTATTACAAAACCTAAAAGAGAGGGGAACCTAGGCATGCAATAGGCCTTCATTAAAAATAAATCCCTTCTTTGCAGCCTGGCCTAGAGGATGTACTCTAACCTTTCCTCCTTGTCGGCCAGAGTATTCACCTCCAAGTGCAATATTAGTGAGAGTAGGCAAAGCAAACCCTGCTCTAGAACCTTGAATAGCCTCTATAGAGGCTGGGATCTCTGTAAAGATGCCATTTATTAGGCTATTAAGGATGGGTATAAAGTGGATGCTTGGAAAGATAAGTGGATCCCTGGTATACAATTATTAGTCAGCATTCTTCAAGGGCCACAGCCTAACCCCCACCCCTTAAGGTGAAGGACATATGGAATAATGAGGTTTGGCATTTCAACCCCCTCTCCATTGCAATCTCCCCTAATATCATCTATAATATTCAAAACTCCTTTCTTTCTAATAGGTGTCTAAGCTCTGACACCCTTCCTGAAGATTGAAGAGTAATAGCTTCTTTGCTTGCAAAAGTTCCCACCAATACATTAGGAGCTTGAGGAATACCAGTACCAAAAATACCTCTTTCTTTAGTTGAATATGGCATATCAGGATCCCTAATAAAATCAAATTCTTCTTATGGATAATGCACCACAACAGTCTTCCACCAAGGTCACTCTCTCTCAAAGGGGAATCAATATCTTCCTCATGTGTCATACTTATGGACAATGCCTTAAAGACCAACACCACATATGCTTTGGTTGTACCCATACAAACTCTTTCTAGATGGAGCTCATCCACCGAGCGGGTGGTGAAAACCAACTGGACATTAACATATTCAACATTAGTAATTGGGCCAACACTTGGAAGGATCTAAAATAGGTCCGATTTGATAGATGCATCACTTGGGAGTCTCTCCTTCCTTACTGCCTGTGGCTGGAAAACCAGAAATGCTAACTCCTACAATAACACTTGCTCTTAACCCAAATTCAATACAGCCTACGCTGAGGTTGTAGAATTCTATCTCCTTTACACTACAAGACCTCCTAACACTAGAACCACTATTTCTGTTAAGTGGTTCCCCCACAATACGAGCCATTACAAGATTAACACAGACGGTTCATGTTTGGGGAAACTGGGAAAGGGAGGAATTAGAGGAGTCATTAGAAACAATAGAGGCAACGAGCTCATCGGGTTAAGTAAAAGCTTCACCCATGCCACCAACAACCTCATGTAGCTGCTAGCTCTAAAGGAAGGACTTGAAATAGCCTGGGAATATAATCTCCGGCCCCTGGAAATTAGCATTGACTCTGAAGAGGTTATAAACATGCTAATTAATGGCAATTTACTCTATGATTCGGCTATTACTGAATGTTGGTCTTTGTTAAGGAGCTTGGAAGGACCAACTGTTCAACACAGCTACAGGGAACAAAATAGGGTTCCTGATATAATGGCCTAGAAGGGAGTTAAACTGGACTTTTTTGACAAAACCTGTGTTTTTGTAACTCCACCACCTTTTGTATGTGTAGTTTTTTGGAAAGATTTTGCTGGTAACACCCACAACAGAAATGTTTGTAATAGTAGGGTTACTACCGATGATTACCCTTCTATGTATGTTATAGAGCTGAACTAAGGATGGTTGTACTAAACACTCTTTTTTAATGCATTTTTGGTTTACCAAGAAAAACGTTATCCTTTGTTATAAAACAAAAAAGATTTTTATTAGCTTAAAAGTATAAACACATATTTGAAGAATCCTTAATAGACTTTTACTCTTTCATAGACTTATTTTTTTTAAAATTTAAATGTTATAAGAAAACATATATGAATCTAATTTATTAAATATTAAATGAAATATAAAAATATAATAATAGTAGTAATATTATTATTAATAATAATATTATAATAATAGATTTTAAGTAAAGGGTAACAAATATTTGAATTTGAAAACTAAGCTTTTAGAAGGAAAAGAATCATTAACATAAATCTAGGAATCCATAATTGAAGAGTCATAAATAAATTCTAACTATTTATAAACTTATCCTTTTTAAATGTTATTAAAATATATTTAAATATTAAATAAAATATAATGATAATAATTTAAAAATAATATTAGCAGTAGTTTACATACGTATAAAAGTAACATACGTGGTAGTAGTAGTAGCAACAATTGTAGTAATAATAATAATATTTATTTCTATTTGCAGTTATTTATATATCTAAATAATAGATAAATAAAAAAATTTTAAAATTAAAATATTTCTAAATCCAAAATTAATATATATATATATATATATATATATATATGATTTTGAAAACTAAGATTTTAGAAGAAAAAAAATTACTAACACAAATCTAGGAATCCATAATTAAAAAGTCCTAAATAAACTAATAAAATTAATATTTATATTAAATAAAATATAATAATACAAATAATAATAATAAAATAATATTAATTGCAGTTGTATGTATAGAGTAACATGTGAAAATTGAAGGAAATGTGTCTTTTAAGTCTTGAATGAAGGAATGATGATATTGACCAACGTAAAGGGTCAAACATAATTAGTAAACTTGATTGAGTTAATTGTGGACTTGATTAATATTTTTAAAACTTTCTAATCTTTTCAAAAATTTAAATCAACCCACACCCCTCTCCTCTCCAAATTAATCATCTCTCCCCTTCCCCTCTCGACAGTTTCTCTCAAACTTCTCCCAACCAACAATTTTGCAAATTTTTCCCTTTAATCCCCGACTACTTCAATCTCCGGTAATAAATAGTTGGGCTTCGAGTTTCTTTTTGACTTTCAATCTTCAATTGATGTGACATCAGTGCTCACTGACGACAACAACTTCGAGTTCTTATCATCCCATTTTTTCTTTCACTGGTAAAAAATGATGGCTTTTTAGTTATGAAGAAAAAGAGGAACTTGATCCAACTTCTCTTGTAGTATTGGTTAACAATTTCAATATTTGTTGCTTAAATTTGAAATAGGGACTGAAGAAAATCATAATTTCTGACATTTGTTCTCTACTTTTTCGGAGTGAAATATAATTTTTTGTTGATATTATAGTTCTTGTTGTTGAACTGTTAATTTAATTTGTTGGTGTCCATTAATTTTTTTGAAGTTTGATTTTTGTTATTTGTATTTGTACAAATGCAAAACAACAATGTTGGTGTTTTTGGTCATTGTTGAGGTTCTTGGTGTGTGTGTTGTGTTGGTGTTGTTGCGTTGATTTGCTGCTTTTCTTGGTAAAAATGGTGTATTTGATATTAAATGATGATATTTCTTTGTTCTTTTGAATAAAATTTTGGCACTATTTTTTTTTTTGGCAATAGAAGAACCATCTGATGCAACAGATGAGTATCTGATGCAACAAATGAATCATTTGATGCTACAGATGAAAAATCTAATAGATCATTCATTTGTTGCATCAGACAGTCCTTCTATTGGAAGAAATCTAAATAATATTGACTGTTGATAACAGTTCCAACATATCATTCATATGTTGCAACAGATGAATGATTTGTTGCACAGACCAACCATCTATTTCATTAGATGAATGATCTATTTTTATTGTTTCCAACAGATTACTCATCCATTGCAACAAGTTAGTTATATGTTGCAACAGATAACCTTCCTTAGTGCAACAGATGTGTGATCTATTGGAACTATTATTTTACTATTGTACTTGTTAAATTTATTGTTATTTTTTAATGATGCATTAATAAGTCATAATCTCTTTTATTTTCCTATTATTTTTTAGATAATATGGGTCTCAAAAGAAAAAAAAAAACGAATCAAGTCCAAGTAAAGGAACAAGTGAAGCAGCTAGGCTACATCCACCACTCTATGAGCTTGCTTTACAAGTGATATCTACAGAAGCAGAAGATAATGAACATGGGGATGAGGAATGTTTCAAAAGAGATGATCCAAATGCTAATATCTCTTTTATCGAAGAGTTGGTCAAAACCTCCAGCATTGATAGTTATCCTGTGAGAATGTAGTGCGTGGTGCCACAAATTTAACTAGTGGTTTTGTGGTTAAGTCATCTATGGAAAAATCTTTGATAACTTTCAAAAAATACTTCGAGAACAAAAATTGGATGCTTATTCTAGGGACAGTTGCTTTGGGTAATAATTTGATTTGTCGGAGGACAACAATGCTCATTTTCAAATGAAAATGATATATGATCTTTTCAAGGTTAGGTTTATGTATAAAAATTAAGATAAGATGGATGAGGTATGGATAAATTACTGTGACATACCTATTTTTTTTGATTGGATGGAATTTGCCATAGTTAATGAACTAAAATGTTATCCTCCTTCTCATTCTCATGTTATCTCTATTCTAACCCAAATTAAAACACCCTACATACCCAAAAAAGACAAAGGCAAGTTAAGAGATGGTGATGACCTGGTGTCCCTTGTTGGTCCAAGCTTCAAAACCAAAAATTTGATAGAAGTCTTGAAAGGTAAAAGACTTTCAAAGAAGAATAAACAATCAGTGTGCTTGGATTGGTTTGTACATAATATTCTTTGGGCGAGATACGTTAACAACAACATACCTCTTGGTTTAATAAAACTCTCCGAGGATCTTGAGACATTTAACAACTATCCTTGGGGTTATGAAAGCTTCAAAATGACTGCCAAATATTTGTTGACTCCGTTAACGTCAAAGAAAGTCAACTTATATAGCTTTCCATGGTAAATATTTCTTATATTATAATTTATTTATTTTTTATTAAATAATACTTTTGATTTATGGCGTTGTTTTATAGGCCTGGGCATTTGAAGTCATTTCTTATTTGAGACAACAAGTGAACTACCAATATGAAGTTTTCTGTCCAAGAATCTCGAGATGGTTGTCGGTCAAAAATGATAAAAATATAAAATTTCTTGATCTATTCAACCCTCAAAGGAAGCATTAAGTCTAATTCTAATTAAGTTTTTATTTTAATTAATAATTTTTTAAATGATTTAATCATCATTCTAATATATGTACTAATTTATTTTAGATTGTCCATCCATGGATTGTTCTGACCAATCGAGAGTTGAATATGTCATTTTTTCTTACTTTACTATCCGTGCAAACTTTATCAGACCCTAAGGTCATTGATAGAATAAAAAAAGAAATTGTTTGGAGCAACAACCATACAAAAAAAATAATTTTGGAGGGTGGGCTTGTTGTTGTTGATGGTGTTAGTGGTGATAAAGCTATTGTGGTGGTACTGGTAGTGGTTCTGCTGTTGGGGCTAATGATACCCCTCTTATAATTTTTGAAACAACAAACCATTATGATTATGATCATACTGGTTATACAGATTTTACCCCTCCTAGCGAATGTTCTGCATGCAAATGTGAAGACTACAAGGAAAAATATAATGAAGTGATTAATGTTATTAATGCATTAACTACTTCTATAAAAGAATAGACATCTAAGAGGGGTGTCATTCCATCAAAGAGGGTTTTATATCCATACACTCCGTTAGAGATTAAGGTGGCTAAGAGGAGAAGGAAAGAAATTTTCAAGGCATCATCAAGCATCAAAAAAAGTAAAATTGCGAATCCCCTGTCTTTGTCTTACACCTTTGATCAATGTACAAGGTATATAGGAGATAAACATGATCTGAAAAAGGTGAATATACATCATATGTTCCAACAAACAAACAAACAAACACATATCTGTTTCAACAGATGACACATCTACTGAAAATTATCAAACAAATATATACATCTTTTGCAATAGTTAACTAACCTGTTGCATCAGATGCATTATATATTACAACACATAGCCTTTTATTTTAGCAAAATCAAATAGGTCTTTGTACTATTTTAATTTGTACCAACAGATGACCTATCTACTGCAACAGATGGATTATCTGTTGGGATAAATTAAATCAAGACTTTCTATTATTTTAGTTTTACCAAATAGATGGGTTATATGTTGAAAAAGATGGGTCATATGTTGGGATAAATTAAATCAAGGCTTCTTACTGTTTTAGTTTTTTTAAAGAGATCAGTCATATGTTGCAACCGATGGGTCATCTATTGGAAATTATCATACAACACTTCCTCCTATTTTAATTTATCCGAATAGATGATCTATATGTTATAACATATATATAATCTATTTATGATAATTTAAAAAGGAGGAAGACCTGTTTGATTTGCTAAAACAGATGAGTTATCCTTTTCCATTTTTTTTTATATCTCTGTGATTAGCATTGACAATTCTGACTTTCCAGGTGGATGTCACTGCAGAAGCTACTGCTGAACAACATAATATCATAGTTGATAATCCATCAACTACTTTAAAAGATGAACAAAAAGTGGAGCCTGTCAGTCCGGGAGAATAGAAGAATTACCTATTTGAAGGGTTCAACATCTCGGGCGAGGCTCCAAAAAAACTAACAAAGTTGATAAATGACTATTCAGAATGGATTCCCGATGAGCTGTTAAAGCATCATGCCAGCAGGTTTATAAATTATTTTTAAAGATATTGATTTATACAATTGTTGTTGCAAAACATGACATTAACACATATAAATCATGCAAAAAAATTTCGAACACAACAAAATGAACAAATCGAGTCTTGGTTTTGATATTTTTGACTTTATTGTTGCACATCTCGAAATGAAGAATTGGTTCTATTTGATGTCACAATCCTAAACTTGTTGTAATGATAAGGTTTAAATGCAATACATCTTACTATTAATACTTTATTTAATTGTATCTGTGTATTAATTTTACCATCACATAATCTAAAATGTTTGGTACTATGTGCAGCATATCGATGTCATTTTTTACTACCTCCGAAAAATTTCCAAGTCGCATTACAAAAATAATATAGATACATGATAGATAATTATTTGTAAAAAGTTTACATCAATAATGCCTACGGTAGGTATTGTCAACAACAGCCGAAAGTTTCCTAAAATGAGGAATGCTTAATCAATATCATCAAAGGTTTTAGTATTCCAGCTGGCTTACCTTGGCATTTGATCACTGAAGTGTACATCTCAATCAATTTTGGTGATGAATTCCATTGGGTATTGGCAGTCGTCGTTCTAAAAGAAAGGCACATCTGAGTTTACGACTTGATGTCGGGAAGGAGACATTTTGGGCCGTCGTCTTATATACAAAAGCTAGCCAAAATATTTTCTACTTACCTTGATATACATGGATTTTTATACCATAAGGTTCTTACTGATTGGTCAACGATTGAAGCATACCGGGATAAAATAGGTAAACTATTTGATGTAGAATATGTTGAAGGAATTGAGCAACAACCCATTGGTAACCTTTAAGTATCATGGTTTAGTTTTATTTCATAAATTTCACAATGCTTATATTAATTGCAAGCTATAGATTATCTTATTTTTACCAACACAGGGATTATGGTCTTTGTGTTGCCACTTACGCTGAGTATTTGAACGATGAATTACAAGTACCAAATGATGGACTTGATGCCGGATTAATCTGAAAAATATATGCTATGCTTTTATGAAAATACGGAGAATCTAAAGCGTAGAAACTATACGTAAGTGACAATAAAGATTGACGATGATCAAAACCAAATTTTATAGTACCGGGTGAAGAACAACTTATCCATATTGAGTAGATCTTTATAGCTTGAGTCTGTCAAAGTTATAACCTCACCTCTCCTTAGAAATTATTGACATCAAAACTTAAATTGTTGATTTATTTGTTGAGTAGATCATCTGTAACCATAATAATTTTTTTTACATTTTATTTATTTGTTGATTTATTTCATGTAATTTCTGAAGGCTTTGATTTATTTTATTTTATCTATGATTTTATTTTATCCTTAGATTTGAACTTATTAATTAAAATGGAATACTAGATTCAAATATTGCAATAGATAATGTATCTGTTACAACAAATGACATATCTGTTGGAAATTACCAAACAAATTTACACATATGTTGCAACATATAGGCTATCTGTTGGAAATTATCAACTAGATCTTTCCACTATTTTGATTTGTTCCAATTGATGACCCATCTGTTGCAATATGCTAACTTAGATATAAACATCTACATAATGCAATAGATGACCAGCCTATTACAACAAATAAACTATTTATTAGAAAAGATAGACTATCTGTTACAACAGTTAGACAATCTGTTGCATTATAAGAAATTCAATTTTCATCAAATATAAAAATTATCACTACATGTAAAGTGAAGTGACTTGAAATAAAAATTATTATGGTGTTTATGTTTCTACATCTTTTTTATACACAGGCTGCAAGCATCTAGTTAGTACGCCATATGCCCAGACCTTTTGCATCCTTGCCACAATGTTTCATATAGAAACATCATTGGCTCGACCATTACTATACCGATCAGCAAATATTCGATGTGTCCAAGAGCATATGACCCATATGCGGAACCGGTTTCATGTTTTGGAAGGTCCTTGTCGTTATTTCGACCTTCAAAATCCCATGTTTGCTTTATCAACACTTTCGCTGGTAAATGATTCGTCAGTTTACTCTGTCTCAACAAGTTAGGGAATAACTTCAACTGTGGCTAAATGTGGGTAAAAAAATCAGCCTCATTGAAGACAGGTAAGTTGCATTCATAAACATTCATTTTTTCCTCCTCTAGTAGTATCTCAAGAGCCAAAAAATATTTGACCTCAACATTCATAACTGCAAGAATCCTTTTTGCTTTGGTCCAGTCCTTGCCGTGTGGATATGACCTCTTCCCTCTAACATAATTAATCGTATTTTCATCCCATTAGAACCCAGAAACTAATGAATCAAATCTTAGGCAACCGGGAGTTGACGCTAGCTTTATGAGCTCATCTTACCTATCCTTGAAATTATTGTAGAAGATGAGGTTGATTATCCCATTGGCAACATCATGAGCTTCCAAATACGCTAGTTGTCTGCCCTTTATGATGTAGAAAATTTTATCAACATACCTTGATATAAGAAGACAATTTTTAAATAGGTTAGTAATTTAAAAAAAGAAAAACTAAGTGGAAATATGCTACAGATGGTCCATTCGTTGCACAAGGTTCATGAATCTGTTAATAGATTATGCATCTAATACAACTTATGCAACAAATGGGTAATTTGTTACAACAAAACCACCACTAGTTGGACCAGAATACCTAGCTGTTGCAAGAAATGATACATCTATTGCGTAGCTTCTTATTCATGGAGTAAATTAGAAGGCTAGGTTAGGAAAAGTAAACTTACCGTGTCCACGTACTACTGATCTATATCTGTGATCTTTTTGAAATCTTGGGGGAAAAAGGTATGCATGGTGAAGCTTTTTGCATGTTGCTTGGAATTTATGGTCCTTCACAGAAAATCCTTCTTTTTGGCGACAAGTTCCGCATATATGTTCACCTTTTTCAATGGTCCCTGAACTTCAGCAACTTTTGGAGGAGGAAGAGTTGTAATTTTTTTTGGTTTCATAATTGAGAGTATATATCTAATTGCTTTTATCTTCTTCCTAACCTCCACTATAGGACTGTATGGCTTACTCACCTTCTTGGATGGTATGACACTCCTCCTAAATTTCAATTCATGGACATCATTAGCGAGAGCATCTATTTTTTCAAAGAGTTTATCTTGTCTATCCATGCACTCTTTGTATTTACAATAAGAACATATGGGTGAAGAGGGGTGAGAGGGTCCACTATAAGGGTAAGAAAAACCAGTGTAAGCGTGAGATGGACCAGTGTAAGGGGTGATTTCAAATATATTTATTTTTTCTTGAGCATCAACATGTTAATCATCACGACTGGCATCAACATCAACAACAACATGGCTACCACCAACATCAATAACTCCACCAACAACACCCTAGAAGCATCACCCGGATCTGTTGCAGTAGGTTGGTTATGAAGAGCCTCAATATTAGGCTAACCTTACCTAACTGCTCTTCTTATGGTTATTGCTCCAGCCAATTTCTTTTTTTATTAACTCCACCGTTGGGTCTACTATTGTATCAAAAAGACCTAGAGTAATAAAATAAGTTATTCCCAACTCCTGCTCAGTAAGCACGATCCATGGATACACAACCTAAAAAAAGGATAGATACGTTTAAATCAAAAAATAATTTGCAGTCAGTCGGGTAATGTGTTAACACACATAACTTTTGCAATTGTTGATCTTTATGTTGCAACAGATAATTCATATATGGCAAAAAATTAACCATTTATTGAATTAGATTACCTATTTGTTGCATCAGTTGCAGTAGATGGGTAATCAGTTAAGTCTGGTTCAGAGAACTAAAGCAATAGATAGATAATCTGTTGCAAAAAATGACTCATCTGTCACAACAGACTACCAATTTGTTGCACTAGAATAGTAATCTATTAAGAGAAATTGCAACAGATTGTCCATCTGTTGCAACATATGTATCATATATTTCAATAGCTTTCTTTAAATCGAATTATTTTACTTGAAAGAATACTCATTGCATCATTCGGAGGGTTAAAAAGATCAACTTCCTTAATTCTCGTATTGCTCTTTGCAGCTAACCACCTAAGGATCTTTGGATGAGAAACCTCATTAAGGTAATCCTTGACCTACTTTTGAAGGAGAGGAATGACTTCAAATGCCCAAGCCTAAAAACTGTAAATAGGAAGCAAAAAAAAGTCATAATAATTATTCAATATAAACTAATGCAAAAGTATACAAATAGTGATTAAATTTACCATATATGCCCAAGGAAAGCCATAAAAAGTGATCATCTTTGGGGATAGCTTTGTCAATAAATATTTCATAGTTAACTTGTAGCTGTCATATCCCAGAAATAATGGTTGAATTTCTCAAGATTCTCAGCAAGCTTAAACAAATCATCTTCTAAGACTTTGTTGACCTTTCTTGCCAATATAATGGAATAAGCAAACCAAACTAAGCACAATTGCTCCTTGTACTTCTTTGGTATGGCTTTATCCTTAAGATCTTCTAACAACATCGTGGCACTGTAGCCACGTCCAGCAATGTCCAACAACCCATCTATTTTTTTCTTCTGTTTGTTGGATTTGGTGGGTAGTCGCTTAGACAATGTCTTTTCTTTATTTGATGGTGGTGGTTTGACTGTCTTACTTTCCTTGGACTTTTTTCGAGGTATTTCCTTGATGATAGTTTCTTTTGGATGATCATATCTCAAGCCTATCACTATGACAAACTCTTTCATGCCAAAATAAATCGGCATGCCACAGTAGTTGATCTAGATATCATCCATCTTTTTGCCCCCTTCTTCAAATCTTTATCATCCTCAATGTACTTGATCCTGTATTTGAGAAGATCATGTACCATGCTCATTTGGAAATGGGTATTGTTGTCCTCACGCAGATTAAGAAAACATCCAAAACAGCTCTTCTTAAAAAATTCATCTATTTTTTCCTTCTTCATAGTATTCCTAAAGTTATCAAAAGGTTTCCCTAATTGAGATTTGAGTAAAAAATCACCAGTTAGTTCTAAAGGGTCATCTATCGGCAACACAACTTGAAACCTGTCAAAACTAATAGTTTTGATAGGATCATGCTGGGATCTCGATCTTAATTCACACCACATTGGTGGTGCATTATCATCACGTTGATTATCATCATCTTTCTCACTTTATACTTCCTCTTCTTCTTGTTTATCTCCTTTTTTTCCTCCGCACTTTTATTTCCCCCACCATCCTCTACATACCCTTCTCCACCTCCCTCAATATTACTTTATAACTTTCCTCAGCTTTACTTTTTCCTAACTAAGATTGTTCAGGA
>NC_061121.1:193736453-193780307 GCF_002878395.1 Capsicum annuum
ACTCTCAAAGATAATACAACTAAAAATCTTATTTTTCCTCATTAACTAAAAAACCCTAATTTTAAGAAAAAAGAATAAATATTGAACTCTTCTCGAACTCTGTTACCTGCGAAGACAGAGAAAACGACGGATACAAGCAAGAATAAAGTCAAAAATAACAACTATGTGGTAAAAAATGAGAAGAAAATTAATCTGTTGTGAAGGGTTGAACAATATGTTGAGTAGTTGTTATTTGTATTGTTGAGAGAGAAAGAAAAAAGAGGAAACTCAATATTTGAAATGATGAAATATTTTCCTCGCAAATGGATGATCTGTATGGGTTGATTTATATTTTGAAAAAGAATGACAAGTTTTGAAAATATTAATTTGGTCCAAATTAATCTTAATTAATTTTTAAATAGAGATAATTTTAACTGTTTCATCATAAAAAATTGTATTAAATTTAATTGGAACACGATGAATTTAATATTAGCTTAATAATAAGTTAATATAAATTTTTTCAACTAAGATTGATCGATTTAACAACTCAGGTCAAAACCGAACGCAATACTAACATTAAACAATTGAAATGACTCAATTAAAATTATAGTTGACCCTATGAACTCATCCCTAGTTCTAGATAAATCGATTTAGGTATTTCAAACAATGGCTTAATATGAATCATTTTAACTAAGATTGATAGATTGACGACTTAGGTCAGGCCGTACGTAATACGAACATCATGTAATTGCAACGACTCAATTGAAATTATATATAGTTGATCCTATGAACTCTTCCCTAGTTATAGATAAATCAATTTAGGTGTTTCAAATAATGGCTTGATGTGAATCGTTTTAACTAAGATTGATCGATTGACGACTCAGGTCAGGTCGAATACATTACCAATATCATGCAATTGCAATGACTCAATTAAAATTGTAGTTGATCCTATGAACTCATCCATATTTATAGCTAGATCAATTTAGGTATTTCAAATAATGTCTTGATATGAATCATTTCAACTAAGATTGATCAATTAACGACTCAGGTCAGGCCGAACGCAATACCAAAATTATGTAATTGCAATGAGTCAATTAAAATTATAGTTGACCATATGAAATCATCCTTAGTTCTAGAAAAATCAATTTAGCTGTTTCAAATAATGTCTTGATATATACCATTTCAACTCAAACTGATCAATTGACGATTCAGGTAAGGAGAAATGTAATACCAACATCAACCAATTGCAATGACTCAATTGAAATTATAGTTGAACCTATGAACTCATCCATAATTCTAGAAAAATTAATTTAGATATTTCAAACAATGGCTTGATATGAATCGTTAACTCAAATTGATTGATTGACGACTCAAGTTAGGAAGAACGCAATACCAACATCATGCAATTGGAATGACTCAATTGAAATTGCAGTTGACCCTATGAACTCATTTCTAGTTCTAGCAAAATCAATTTAGGTATTCCAAATAATGTCTTGATATAATTTTTTTAACTCACATTGATCAATTGACGACTCAGGTCAAGAGGAACGCAATACCAACATCAACCAATTGTAATAACTCAATTAAAATTATAGTTGAACCTATGAACTCATCCATAATTCTAGAAAAATCAATTTAGGTATTTCAAATAATGGCTTGATATGAATATTTACAACTCAATTAATTGATTGATGACTCAGGTAAGGAGAAATGCAATACCAACATCATATAATTACAACGACTCAATTAAAATTGTAGTTGAACCTATGAACTCATCCCTAGTCTAACAAAGACAATTTAGGTATTTCAAATAATGAATTGATATGAATCGTTTAAACTCAAATTGATCAATTGATGACTCAAGTAAAAAAAATGTAATACCAACATCAACCAATTGCAATGACTTAATTGAAATTGTAGTTGAACCTATGAAATCATCCATAATTCTAGTAAAATCAATTTATGTATTTGAAACAATGGCTGATATGAATCGTTTCAACTCAAATTGATCGATTGGCTACTCAGGTTAGGAGGAACGCAATACCAACATCATACAATTGCAACAACTCAATTGAAATTGTAATTGACCCTATGAAATCATTTCTAGTTCTAGCAAAATCAATTTAGGCATTTCAAATAATGGCTTGATAAGAATCATTTCAACTCTAATTGATCGATTAACAACTCAGGTTAAGAGGAACGCAATACCAACATCAACCAATTTCATTGACTCAATTGAAATTGTAGTTGAACCTATGAACTTATCCATAATTCTAGCAAAATCAATTGAAATTGTAGTTTAACCTATGAACTCAATTGGAATTGTATTAAAATAAATGTTCAACCTGTTGCAACATATGGCTTATCTGTTAGAAATTATCAAATAGATAAAGAAACCTATTTCAACAGATGACTTATCTATTGTAAATTATCAAATAGATATTGCCATATGTTGCGATAGATGACTGAGCTGTTGGAAAATTTCAAATAGATATTGACTTCTATTGTAATAGATGACTTATCTGTTTTAAGATCTTTTTTTTATTTTAAAGCAATTTTCTATCCAAAATTAAAAAGATAAAATACTAAGACGGTAAAAAATATTTTTCTGATAACTCAAAAATCCCCCCTTGAGTTGTCTTATCTTGCCTTTTCAATGCCACTGTCTCCTCATGCCCCTCAAAGTTATTAATGAATATTTAAACCTATCTCTAGAATTATATTTTCTTCAACCATAAATTAATTCATCTCTCTTCGTTCTCTTTTTCTCCTCTTTAGAGTAATCACAACCGTATTCTTTTTTCTCTCCTTTCTCTCTCTTCTCTCCTCTTTTGCATGAGGATACTTTTAAATCTCAATCGATCTATATCTTTTCTCGACTGAAATTGGTGTTTTGATCCCCTTTCTTTTGACGTTGCAAGTATGATTCACCATTGCTCTTTCTTTTTCGTCTTTTTATTTGCATGTTATTTAAATTAGTTATTTATATCTATTTTTTTATTTATTTACCCATTATCCATATCCTATTTATTGAAAAAATTGAAGGAAAGGTGATTTCTAAGTCTTGAATGAACAAACCATTATTTTATTAAAATATATGAAAAAGTCATCTGCTGGGAAAGTTTAAAAAGCCTTGTTAGCCATATCATTTTTTGTATGTCTTTTGTTTATTTCCTTATTGTTGATGTTGTTGTTGGTGTTGTTGTTGGTGTTGGTGATGTTTGAACATGTGGTGTTGGTGTTTTTGATGGTATTGGGACATATGGTATTGTTTCTTTGTTGTTGATGTTGTTGGTGGTGTTGCAATAGATTTCCCAACTATTGCAACTGATGAATCAGCTGTTGGAATAAACCTAACAGCTTTTCCAATAGATGACCCATCTGTTGCAATAGACGAAGCAACTGTTGAAATAAATCAAACCACTAGTAAGGCTTGTTTGATTTATTCCAATAGATAACCCATATGTTACACCATGTCGGCCACCTGTTTCCATAAATGTGTCACCTGTTATAGCAGATGGCTCATCTATTACAATAGATAGGTTATCCATTGGAACGCTTGTTGTAATGTGTTATATTTATTCAATATTTTGTTACCTTTTTTTTAAATTATGCAAACATCAATTAAAATGTTCTTTTTGTTCTTATTTTGTTTGACATAAATTGTTTTTCTCTTGTTTGTAGATATAAGAAAGTGAAATTTGATCACCTTTTGCCCGACCAACATAAAAGGCTAGAGTAAAGATAGGTTCGGAGGCATAAGCTGCTTGCATATGGAACCACTTTATATGTGGAAGGTATGTATTATTGATCATTTTATCATGAAAACACATATAGAGTACACTGATTTTATAAATGCTATTTTTTATCGATTAGGCATTGATCATTCAAATAAGATATCTGCAATTTTATAGTTAAGTTTGATAGGTTCGAACTGATAAGGCCGAGGGACCTTGTAAGTGGTGTCGATATCTTGTTACGGTTTAATAATGATTTTGCAAATATTTATGTGTCAAGTTTGGTGAAGGGATCATGTTTTGGTGGCATTGTTAAAATATTCAATAGTGATTGAACTTATTTTAAGAGTTCAATGGACTTTTGAAAGGCCTCCAAGCGTCAAACTGCTACAACCAAGAATGAAAATCAATATAGTTATCATCCCATCTCAAATTTATATGGTTGGGTTGCTCAGGATGATGATTATACAACAGAAGGTGTGTTGGGAGAATACCTGTGAGGGAAAGGAGAGTTGTGAAGATTATATCATTTCAGACCTTATTAAAGAAGAAACATATGGTACTAAGTAACATGTAGAGAATCTGGACGATGAAATTGACTTAAAATGTGAAAAATTTGAATGAGGTGCAAATATGAAACTGTATCCAAAAATGAAAATTCATCAGTCTGTCTCTCTCAAATAAAAATGGTAAATTAGACTACAGCTATCCACTTTGCCAGGAAACTGTGACTAGTTAGCGTGGTCAGAATGATCACCTCCAGAGAAAATAATAGAACACTAAGAAAACAACTTTACGGCACCGAGTATTGAAATGATATACAGTAAAGAATGAAACTTGCACCAAGAACTTCTAAAGTTGAAATAAGAAATCAAGCCAAGGCAGCAATTTTAGAAGCTACACTTGCATCCTAGGCCTTTAGTTTGTGGTTCTGGTCACGTCGATCACAGTAAAAATAAAAGGGCTTGAGATTTCTGTCCAACTTCATACCTTTTTGTTTCCACTACTGTTAACTTGATTAGAAACACAAACAGAAGGCATGGGATGCAAGTTAAAATTCAAAAATTTCTGCCTTGGCTTGATTCTTTATTTTGAGTTCAGAAGTTCTTGGTACAAGTTTTATTCTTTACTATACATCATTTCAACCCTCGGTGCCCGCAAAGCTACTTCCTTGGTGTTATGTTATTTTCTCTGGAAGTGATCATTCCGACCATGCTAACTAGTCGAAGTTCCCTAGCAAAGTGTCCAGCTGTAGTCCACTTTACTATTTTTTTCTTTGAGAGAAACGACTGATGGATTTTTATTTTTGGATACACTTTCATATTTGCACTTGATTCAAAATTTTCATTTTAAGTCAATTTCATCGGCCTGATTTTGCTAGAAGTTCCTTGCTTGCTGCCCTATGTTTTATCTTCAATAAGATCTTAGATTTGTTTATCAAGAAGAGCAAGAAGAGTAGGGGGAAGAGGTTTGGCCCAAAATTAAGTGGGGTGGATTAACGCCAGTTAGTGCACTAGAGATAAGGGAGAAGGTGGCGAGAATGAGGGTGTGGGAGTATAGGGGACGTGGATGTTATGTGGGATAAGGAGGCCAGATGCATCAGGGAGATGGCTAAAAAGGTGTTGGGTGTTTCGAGGGGTTGGGCAGGATGACATAAGGGGGACTGGTGGTGGAATAAAGAAGTTAGAAAGAAAGTCGAGAGTAAGAAGGGGGCGTATGTTAAGTTAATTGAGAGTAAAAATGAAGAAGAGAAATGGATGAATAGGGCGGTCTATAATATTGCAAGAAAAGAGGCTAAGTTAGCAGTTGTGGATGCTAAGACAGTAGAGTTTAAAAGCTTTTCTGCGGGGTTAGAGGAGAAAGGGGGAGAAAAAAGGTAGTATAGGCTTGCTAAGGCTAGGGAGAGGAAGGGTTGTAACCTTGATCAAGTGAAGTGCATTAAGGGGGAGAATGGTAGAGTTTGCGTAGAGGATGTTCACATTAAGAGGAGATAGCAAGAGTATTTTCATAGACTTTTAAACGAGGAGGGGGATAAAGGCATTGTGTTAAGGGAGTTGGAGCGCTCGAATGACAGCTATGATTTCAGTTACTGAAGACATTGTAAAGTTGAGAAGGTCAGAGTGGCGATTCGTAGGATACGGAAAGGTAGGGCAACGGGGCCTAACGAGATTCTGGTGGAATTTTGGAAATACGCTGGTGGGGCAGGCTTAAGGTGGTTAACTAATTTGTTTAATGACATTTTCAAGACTGCAGGAATGCCTGAGTCTTGGAGATAGAGTACGATGATTCCGTTATCTAAAAAGAAGGGTGATGTTCAGATTTGTAACAACATAGGTGTATTAAGCTGTTAAGTCATACTATGAAGATTTAGGAGAGGGTGGTTGAGCGAAGATTGAGAAGGGTCATGTCCATTTTGGAGAATCAGTTTGGTTTATGCCTGGTCATTCGATGACAGAGGCAATCTACCTGGTGAGAAGATTGGTGGAGCAGTATAGGGAAAGAAAGAGGGATTTGCACATAGTGTCCATCAATCTAGAGAAGGCGTATGACAAAGCCCCTAGGGAGGTTCTTTGGAGATACTTAGAGGCAAGAGGAGTCCCTGTGGCGTATATCAAAGCTATTAAGGACATGTACGATAGAGGAAAAACTCGGGTGAGGATGGCGGGAGAAGACTCCAGGAATTTTTCGGTCAAGACAGCTTTGCATCAGGGATCGACTCTTAGCCCATTCCTATTTGCATTAGTGATGGACGTGTTAAGGTGGAGTATTCAAGAAGAGGGGCCATGATGTATGTTATTTGCGGATGATGTAGTGTTGATTGATGAGACATGGGTGTGTGTGAAGGAGAATCTGGAGGTTTGGAGTCAAACCCTTGAATCTAAGGGGTTCAGGTTGAGTAGGTCCAAAACGGAGTATTTGGAATGCATGTTTAGTGGCTCGAGTTAGGAGGATGGTGTGGTGGTGAGGTTGGATTCCTAGGATGTTTGTAAGAAGGATAGTTTTAAGTATCTTGGGTCTATGATTCAGGGAAATGGCGAGATTGATGAGGATATCTCTAAACGTATTGGAGCCGGTTGGATGAAGTGGAGGCTCGCCTCAGGAGTGTTGTGTGATAAGAATGTGACTCTTAAGCTTAAAGGAAAATTCTACAGAGTGGCAGTCCATCCGACCATGCTGTATAGAGTGGAGTGTTGGCCAGTCAAGAATTCCCATATTCAAAGACTGAAGGTGGCAAAAATGAGAATGTTGTATTGGATACGTGGCCTTACTAGAGGGGATAAAGTCAGGAATGAGATTATCCGGGAGAAGGTGGGAGTGGGTTTGGTAGAAGACAATATGCGAGAAGGAAGGTTGAGAGAGTTTGGGCATGTGATGAGGAGGAGTGTGAATGCCCCAGTTCGGAGGTTTGAGAGTCTATTTTTGGATGGATTCAGAAAGAGTAGAGGTAGGTCAAAGAAATATTGAAGGGAGGTGATTAGGCATGACATGGAGTTTCTTTAGCTTACTGAGGACATGAACCTAGACAGGAAGGTGTGGAGGTTGCGGATTAAGGTAGAAGGCTAGTGTGAGTATGTGGGTTGTGGCTACGTGTTAGAAGAGTTTAGGTGTGGTGGGTGTCTTAGGTCTTTGAGTGTATGTTACTACTACAGGGGTATCCATTTTTCTTTTTATATTTTGTATTGTTCGTATTTCTCTTATTTCCTATTTCTCTGATTAAATAGTTATTATTTCTTATCTCTTATTTTTGTTATGCTATCCATCCTATTTCATGTTTTATTAAAACCTTGGTATTCTATTCTCTATCTTGAGCCGGGGGTCTATCAGAAACAACCTCTCTACTTTCTCTGAGGTAGCGGTATGGACTGCGTACATTTTACCCTCCCCAGACCCCACTTTGTAGGAATACACTGGGTCTGTTGTTGTTGTTGATGTAAGGTCTTAGATTATATTATCTTTTAATTCCCCTTTCCCTCGCAGGTATTCTCCTACGCCTCCTTCTGGCGTATAATTATCTTCTCGAACAACCCATCCATATAAATTTTGGCCAAGGGAATTTCTATTGGTTTTCCATTCTTGTTTTCTGTAGTGGGAGTCTTCAAAGGCCTTATCAAAGTTCATTGCACCCTTAAAGTCAGTCCAATCACTATTGGAAATCTGCAATGCCACCAAATATTAATCCCTTCTAAAAATTGACACACATAAACATGAGAAACAACAATTATTAAATCATAATAGGGTATCGACACCATCATCATGGTCCCTCGGCCTTATCAATTCAAACCTATCAAACTTAACTTACAATGTAGGATCTTGGTTGAATAATCAATGCCTAATCGGTTAAAAACCACATTCACAAAATCATTATACTTTATGTGTGTTGTCATGATGACCTTATCAGTAATATATAACTCCCACATATGAAAGTGGATCCATCCATATGCACACAACTTATTCTTCCTACCCTATCTATGGCTTAATTTTAATAAATTGATGACTAACCTGTTACAATAGATGACACATCTATTAAAGTTGCCAAACAATTATAGACATCTGTTACAACAGATGATCAATCTGTTGCAATAAATGACTTTTCTATTGGAAATAATCAAATAGATATATACATCTGTTGCAATAGATTGCCAAGATGCTATAAATTATCAAACAGATAGAATATATTTTGCAACATATTACCCATCTGCTGGATTTATTTTAAAGTAATTTTCTTTCAAAAATAAACTAAAGATAAAAAGTTGTATTTAGATCTATTTTTTAATTTACTTAATCGAAAAGTCACCAGTTTTATTTAGTTAAGAGATGTAATTATTAAAAATGAGGTGAACAATCGTGGCTTTTTGACTAACCCATTCAAATTCAATCCTCTATAAATAGGTTACTCCTTATTCGTTCAGTCTACTCTACTCTAGATATGACTGATCCGGAAGGGAACAAGGTGATTCTACGTGACTCCTTGCGTGAACTTGAAAGGCAGATTCATGGACTACGGTGGGAGTTGGGCTCCATGAGAGTAAGGATGAGGAGGGCCCTGCTACCGTTGGATGACGATTGGCCAGTTTACAATAATAATAATAATTTAGTTATATTTTTTCTTTTAGCGTATGCATTTTGTTTTATTATATCGGATCTACCTAAGGGAGGAACCTAATGTATGTTTTGTTTTTTTATTGTATTTTCATATGTAATGGATTCTAAAATCTATGTTTGGTCGACTTTGAATTTTTAATTCTTATTTAATTTTCATTCTGTCTATTCTTTATTCTCAACATATTAACGGTTGGAGGTAGAGAATAAGTGTTTGTTGCAACAGATGGATCATATGTTGCAACAAATGGATGCAAGAGTTACAACAATTCAATAAACACAGTTATATTATTGAAAACTTAAAAGTCATGACTTTTCACAACAATAAAAAAGTCACCAGTTAGATTTAATTATGACTTTTCACAATAATCAAAACGTCACTAGTTAGATTTAACGAAGGAGGTGAACAATCGTGACTTTTGTCTACCACATTCAGATTCAATTCTCTATGAATAGGTCCGTCCATACTCGTTCATTCTAATCCACTTTATTTATTTCTTGCATTTTGTCTTTTGTATTACATCTTCAACCACTTCTCTTCAAAGAGCATATTTATTTCTCGTTGAGGTAAGTTTATTTTATTTGGTAAATCTACCAGTTGGTATTATACGTTGTATTATATTTAGACTCCTTTCTTTACTTTTGTGTTTACATTTTTTGCCTGTTTATGTGTGTTCTAGATATGACTGATCCTATTTGGGACATTGTTATTCTGTGCGACACCATGCGAAAACTTCAGAGGCAGGTTAATGAAATCCACTGGGAGTTGGCCGTTGTGAGAGCAAGGATGCTCCGGGAGATTCGAGGCTAAGGAGGACCCTACTGCTGCCGGTTGACAATTGGCCGATTGAGATTAATAATAATAATAATAATAATAATAATAATAATAATTAGGTTATATTTTTTCTTCTAGTGTATGCATTTTATTTTTCTATATCGGATCTACTTATCTAATGTATTTTGTTTTTGGTTTAATGGAAAATTTATGTTTGGTCGACTTTGACTTTTTAATTCTTATTTAATTTTTATTTTGTCTATTTTCTCTTCTTAACAAACATAGCGACGGTTGGAGATAAGGAACAATTTTCAATCCAGTAGCAATAGCCAGAGTTTTGAGTTCTTTCAATAAATGGACCATTTATAGAAACAAATAGGTCATCTGTTGGGTTTGTGGCAAGAACTGTATTATGTTGTTCCTACAAATTACCCATCTGTTGCAACAAATAGGACATATGTTGAAGAAACACATTCCAGTTTGATGAACTATATTGTGTTCTTCCCGCAAATGTCCATTTGTTGCAACAGATGGGTAATTTGCTGAAAATAATTTTGTGGTCTGTTGTAATTAGTTCCTGTTTTACCTCTTTTTATTGATGCACAAGTTAATAAAAAAGATATTTTATATAATAAATAATAACATTACATTCACAACAATGAGTTAAAAATATCAAAGTCCATAACAAACAATAACACAAGTTTTGCTATTACAACGATCATGATGGATTACGATCCGGGCATGTTGTTCTTTTGTGGCCAACATTCTTACATACAGAGCACTTGTTTTTTCTTGATGGAAAAGATTCTCCGACTCCACGCCTCCTCTTATATCGCATTCTTCTCAGTTTGATAGTGCTTGGATCAATATATGGATGACGTATAAATCTCTCCAAAAGCTTTACAGGAACAACCCAAGATTCTTGGGAGGCACCAGATTAATATTCTCACTATATGCCATTATATACATTTCCATCGAATAATATGTAGATTAATACTCATAAATTTTAGTTCTATTTTGTGAACCATATTGGGCTCGAACCACTGCCATAGCATGTGGACAGGGTATTTTGTCCAAGTCAAAAAGTTTGCACGTACAAAATCTTGTTTAAAGATTGACCATGGCAATATCACCATGACCATCGATGCTGAACTTGTAATCTGCTATTTGATGAACAAATAAACTATTCCACTAACGCGACATAACCGGAGGTCTTGTTGTAATAGGGGTCCCAAATCCGACCAAGATCTTAGACCAGCCCCGTTACCTAACCCAACATCCAGCCGCTTGCCCTAAGTTGGATGAATTTCGATCATATAACAAGGTAGTGTAATAGCTCACATAAAGACTCTGGGATAGGATCACAACCATGACCGGCCCAACCGAGTCCAACCATCCCACACCAACTGCCCAACCATTCCAAAGGCCATAAACCAGGCCATAACCAAATAAGTTCTAAAAGGTAATATAATTAATCCCCAAATAAAATACGATGTAACAATGAGAAATTATGTCTAATGATGTCAGACCACTAGCTTATTCCAATGCCAAGGTCAACACCAATACTGATCCCACCCATTCCAACCCATAGAAGTACCACAAAGCCTCTAAGCAAAAGAGTAATAAAATCCCATTGGGACATGCCACCAACCATAGCCAAACCAAAATCCAAAATAAAATCAAAGTGTCTGGAAATATCCATAACATGAAATAGAAACTTTAGAAAGGATGGAAGCTCACCACTTTAGTCCAAATGCCGATCCCCGATTCAATCACTATGTAGGAGTAGAACGGTCGATTCCTGTATAGAGTGGGTATAGAACCGCCAGTAGATGGGTTAGCGGGTTAACACAAGCATGATCTCAGGATAAGGATAAAATAATGCCATTTATAAAGTCAAGTAAAACCATCCATATGTACACAACCATATATATATATATAACTATGCTGGGAAAGGGGACCAGGTTTACCATGCATTTAAAACCTTTACCTTGGCTGTGTAGCTTTGTCGTCTAAAACCATCCATGGGATATATGGGTTCAACTCCCCTTGTTGAAAGGCCCCCAGTACGTATAGCCGCACAACTAGGGAAGAAAACTTAGGATGACTAGTAAATACCTTAATATAAAGTGTGACATCATGCACACGGTCACCAAGACCAACCTCATATCGGCAAATATGAGTTTCAAGTTTTAGTTCCCCCGGGACCTCCACCTTCCATGACTTTGTTACACATCCCACCATTATTGCCCAATTAAAACCATTACCAAGCAACCAATCAATATATTTACCATTTATTAACCAAGGCCATTTAGTGGTGGTATCGTCATACCAACCATACTTGCAAATACTATCCATAGCAAACCATATATAGGTTTAAGGGGACTTCCAAGTTCCCTTCAATTTACCATGTTAAACCACTTTGGGGATTCCATGTACCCTACAAGCATAACCATTTATCCATTTACCTTTCCAAGCCATTTAAACGATGCAATGAATACTCAATGCAATGAAGACATTATTATAGACATTTTGTCAAACATATTGGGGGCATAATATAACCAAAACCAATTTCAATTACTAGTAAACCATTCCCATGCCATCCAATTATCCAAAACCATCATTAATGCATATAAAGTATAATTAAAATCATGGAAAACCATATCCAATCATTTAATATCAAAACCCCCAATTCATATTTGAAAACCAAAATCACACAATCAATGAAGTCATGAAAATATTCACAAAAACCATGCTTTTAGTTAAAATTAACAATAAGGGAAGAGAACATGCCTTAAACCAAGATTATGATAGAAAGAGATCACCAAGAAAAGCCCCAAATTAATCCTCTAGTTGAATCCCTAGCTTTTCTTGCCCAAAAACTTTTGAGAGAATTATAGAGTGTTTTAGAAGAGTTTATAAGTATTAATGAATGGAATAATAGGGTAAATAACCTATCAAGTAGGTTAGAAGTCATGGGAACTTATTAGGATAAGTGGGAAAACATCCAGAATACCCCCACTTAAGTTGCATAAAATCTTGTCCCAGAGGTACGACTGACCCTCACGAGTTGTACCCTCCAATACGATTGGACCCTCTACTCATATTTTAGCTTCAAACTTTAGATCCAACACTGTCCAGCATACGACTCATCCAACCAACTCATATTCAAAGTATATGATTCGTACCATTGGTAGATTAAACCCAAGAAAGATTTAGACACTGTCCACTATACGAGTCCATAGTATGAATCGTACCTTGGCTTACGACTCATGGTGAGCCATCCGTACCCAGATCCAACCTAAGTAACCATGTCTAAGATTAAGTTAAGGAACTAAATGATCCGTAACCACCACTACGACTCGTACACCTAAGTCGTATTCATTTCAGTAACCAAAATCCATCCCACCAACCAACACTGGTCAGCATACGACAGGACCATACCTTTTGTACCCCATCATATGGATCATACCCATGAGTCGGATTGGGTTCAGAGACCAGAATTCTAGGAAATTTTCTAAGGGTCAAAACCCAGGGTGTTATATCCCTAAACTAACGTTCGTTGATATTTGTTTTTTCGCTTTTAAAACAAATCTAGTTCCTGCATTCGCGAACTACATACGCCTTTTATGAAATAATTTAACATAATTCTTGTTTATTTCCTCAAATAGCGCCATGATAGGAAATTCTCTTTCAACTCAAAATAATGAATTCACTGATTCAACTATGTTTGACATCATAATATTATACCTATACAAAAGAATCACTTAGTACGACATCATACTAAACTTGTAACTCAAATAAGACATTAATTTCATAAGAATGTACCTATTTGACGAACAAAATGCCCGACTCCATATCTCAAAACTGATACGTACGATATGTTCTGCTGCCTTGGGATACATATCCATTTGATTGAAATGGTCAAAAAACTCATCTCTATTATATGCTCTAACTACTCTATAAAAAAGGATCACAACCCTTTTGTTGTGAAAGTTATTTTGAATATTATCTCCAAGATGCCTCATACAACAACCAAAGTGAGCTAAAGTGTAGAAAATTGAACCCATCTTTGAGATACTTGGATGCCTATCCGAAATAAAACACAAATCTTTGGTATCTTTAATGCAGCTTTGCATTTTTAAAGAAAATATCCATACAAGACATCACATTCCTTGTTCTCTACACAAAAAGCGACAGAAAAGATATGGCTTTCCGCATCCTGTGCCACCGCCGCTAGCAAAACTCTATTATACTTGATCCTAAAGAAGGTCCCATCGATAGCTATGAGTTTTATCAAATGTTGAAAACCAAGAATCTAAGCACCATAGGATACAAAAAAGTACTTGGGCCTTATTTTTTCATCAACATGCAATGTTGTCTTACTTCTGCTATTTGTGGACTCAAGCATACGGTAGGCATTGAGGAATGCATACCCGTGCTCGTATGTCCCCCTTACCAAGTCCTTGCCAATCCCCATGGCTGAATATATCTTCCAATAAATGACCATAACACCCAATTCTGTAAGGATTTGATAGGCCATATCACTTGTAGAAGGGCCTTTGCCATTGGGGTATCTATTATGAAAATATTGATCAAGGACTTCTGTCGTGGAGTGATGATTTTGGCCCGTAATGTGCTCCGAACCACATGTGTGATACTTTTTATAAACATTAATGACAAATTTGTCAGAACTTAAGTATTTCATAGCCCTCAACCACCACTTTCAGTTTGGATTAGCACATCTGAAGGAACAGACTGCTCGAATTAATCATCTTCTTTAGTCTGAAATCTTTTTTCAAGCACACAATAAATAAAGAAGTAGATAGTTTTTTTTATACTTGAATGAAATTTCCTTGTAAAAGGCAGGCTCGTCATCTTGACAATTGCCTGACTGTATTGATTGAGAAGAACTACCCATCGTATTGCTCGCAACAACGGGCGTAGGTGTTTAATCATCATCTGGAATATTCATGTCCAGATAATCCAGCTTATTATCAAAGATGTCTTGTTTTTTTTTTTTTATACATTATGATTCTCATTCTCTCTTGTTTTTTCAACCACATACACCCTTAACATCGGCCTAGATGAATCACTAAGATAAGCACGCAATTGAACCTGATCGGTTATCTTAGAAGGTAGTACCCTCTGATTTTCAAAGGAGCTGTGCATGTAGTTGATAATGAGTTCTTTCGGTTGACAATTCAGTCCATAATAGTTGATGATAAAGTTCACAAGATCCTCGTACGAAAATCACTTTGGACTCTCATAGCTATTATCTCTAGTATTTCACCCTCCTTCCAATGCCATACATATCGATTGCTCTTCTCGATCCATTCTCCACGACAATCCACTTTTGTTGTTATTGATCCCTCAATTAGTGGTACCTAAATAAAGACATTTATTAAAAAAAATTAATAATGACATCATAATAAAATTAATAGGGATTTTATAGTGTCATAACATGAACCCCAATAAATAAGTAATCTATTCCAACAGATGAATACTATGTTGCAACAGGTGAGTTATATATTGCAACAGATGACTTAACCTGTTGTTAATTCATGTTATAGTACTATAAAACCTGAAGTTGATTCCAACAGATGAGATATCTATTAGAACAAGTGACTCATATGTGGTAATAGATTATATATTTGTTGCAATAGATGACTTACCTGTTGGGATGTACTACAGAACCTTTGAAGTTGATTTCAACAAATGAGTTATCTGTTGAATAGGTTGCTCACCTGTTGCAATAGATGGTGCATCTGTTGAAATCAACTTCAGGTTCTATTGCCACAGGTTTGTAATCTGTGTTAATGGATGACTCTTCTATTGCAATAGATAACTCGTCTGTTACAACAGATAACTCTTCTATTGCAATTGATGACCCATCTATTCGATTCATGTTACAACATTATGAACCATAAACATGAATCCAACATATGAGTCTTCTGTAACAGATGACTCATCTGTCGTAATAGATGAGTCATCTGTTGAAATAGATGAATCTTTTATTAGGTCTATGTTCGGGTTCTATCCGTTATTTTAAAAACAAAAGTAGTAGTATACCCAAATGAGAAATTCAACTAAAATTCATAATTTTACTTACCAACATCACCTATGAAGTAATGCCAAAGTATGTGTCAAGTAGTAGCGGTAATAACAATAGCAATGGTAAACAAGAAGATGATGATGATGATAATGAAGAAGATAATGATGATAATGAAGCATAAGATGATGAATAAAGCAACAACAATAATGAACAACAAAAATGGCAAAGAGAGAACAACAATTATGAGAAAAGAGAGAAAACACACGATTTTTTTCTCCGTTTCTAGTTATATTAGGTTTTACTTAGATCAAAAGTGTAAATAAAAAATTTGTGGGCTATTCTCAAACTTTCTCAACTTTCTTAATCACTAATAAAATAATTGTCGCCTACACTCAAGTTTTAAAACTTAAGTCAGCTACACCTCATTTCAAAACTCTTTTATCACTTTTAGCTAAATTGCCCGAGTAACATAAGTGGTAGTAGTAGAAACAGTACTAGTAACAATAATAATATTTATAACTATTTTTAGTTATTTATATATCTAAATAATAGATAAATAAATAAATTTTTAAATTAAAATATTTCTAAATTCAAATTAATTAATATTGATAAGATCCCATTATATATTCTATATCACATAAAGAGCCTGTGCTGGTTGTTTTTTATTTCAATTTATGTGATATAGATGAAATCTAAAAGTCAACAATCTTTATATATATATATATATATATGTATATATATATATCAGATTTGCTATATAATTTTAGATATTTTAAGTTGTTAATTACATTATGATTTATATGATTTTTACGTAATTTTCAAGTAATACTCCCAAATTATGTTGCATTATTGTGATTTATATTGCTTTTCATGATTTTTTCAAATAATATATCACAATTTATATTGCACTGATAGAATTTCGAGTAAATCAAAATTTGTTATATGACTTCAAATAATTTAAATTATTAATTATTGTAATTTATCATACTTTTTACACAATTTTCAAATATATAACAAGTTAAAACTAAAACTAAAATAATTAAATTAAAATAAAAATATGAAATTATAAAAATGCCATCGATCAGAAGCAGACATGACAACCGCCACCTGCCTGCTACTCACTCTTATAAATAGTAGTAATAATTTATAATACTTTTTACGTAATTTTTAAATATATAAAAAGTTAAAACTAAAATTAAAGTAATTAAAGTAAAATAAAAATATGAAATTATAAAAATGCCCTCGATCAGAAGTAAGCAACTGAAAACAGGCATGACAACTGTCAGTTTCCTACTGCTCACGCTCATATATAGTAGTAATATTAACTTTTGTTAAAAAAAAAAAACAAACATGATTTATTTAATAAAGAAAGAAATAAAAGAAAAAAAGAAGAAAAATGAGAAAACTGGAAAAAATAAGCACGAGTAACAATTTTCTCCTCTTTTATTGAGTTATTGTTAACTATAAGAAATTGAATTGATTTTAAAAATTTGTTTCAATTCAAATATACTATTATAAGAAAAAATTACACTGTATTTTAGAAAACTAAGGATGAAAAAAAGCAATAATCAGTTTTTTTTATAAATTGATATGATAGTTGGATTTGAATTTAAATGAAATTTGAGTCGGGATGAAATTCTAACTTCTTAACCTCTCTTATATATATCCTACTATAATTTTCAATGTTAAGCTCCCTTCTTTCAATCTCTCTCTCTCTCTTTTGGTTATTGATAATTAGTTTACTGCAGAATTTATTTATTACATTCTTCATAATTTTCTTTTTCTAGAAATTCTTATTTCTTCATTTTTTTACGCAGATGAGTGATAGCCGTATTACAAGCTATTTTTTAATACAATATTAAGGTTTGAATTCAAGTAAGTAATACTTTTCATTCTGATTTATTCATTTGATTACTGATAAAAGTAAATATATTCAATCATGTAATGAAGATAAAATCAATTTTTATTAAAAATTTTAGTCAAGCATTTAGATTTTTAAATGCTAATTTTTTACCATATTTATATTATTACTTTATTAAAATAACTGTTTATATTATTTTATGTGTTTCCTACTTGGCTAAGGTAAATCTCTATTTTTGATTTGAAAATATATTTGTTCGAAATTGATGAAATCGAAGGAATAGCAATTATTTTACAACTTCTAAGGTACAAGCAGAGAGGAGAGCTCAAGCTTGGAGAAAGATGATCTTTGCCTTATCCAGTAATATAAACACTGTTATGGATTGACAGATTATTATAAGAGTAAGAATTTTTTTTGCATTAGTAGCAAGACATTTTGTTTATTTGGTCATGAATTTAGAGTAATTGTGTGCATGGTAGTTTAATTTCAAGCTCTACCCTTTTTTTTAAACCTTAAAAGGCAACTTGTGTTAATGAATATAAAAGCTTTAATTTTTATTTACGAATGTCAAGGTGATGACAAATAAGGTTCCGCAATATAAGTAGAAGATATGATGTGTTTTATATAAATCGATCTCTTATAATAAATAATAATTATTTACTATAACGGTAAAAACTATATGAAGAATCATTCAATATTTTTGTAATATATTAGGTTAGTCAGCAATATGGATAAAGGACGACTTTACTTCTCCAAAAATAACGATAATTCATATGAACCTGTCATATTAAGTATTACTTGGTCATATTAAGTATTACGAAAGTGAAGATACTAATAAAACAATTATTTAATTTATTTTGTTATACTAACAAAACTTATATTTTCTAATTTCTATATTTTGAGGTAAAAGAACAGAACACATTTGCTTATATTGATTCAAAGTCAAATTAGAGAAAAATAAAGTAATTAAAATATAGTAAAAAAAGTATATTGAGGATTGAGGGGGGGGGGGGGGGATTTGAACTAATTTGAAAATATAATGAAATAATATACTTATTACTATTTATAAATTTTAAGTGAAAGAGATGAGAGATACTTGAATAAAAGTTTAAATTATTTTTGACAAGCTGAAATCTTTAAATAATAAAGAAAATTTGAAACATATTTTTTTTCAATTAAACTTTTACTCATATAAATTTGATTAGAAGTGGGAAAAGGGAGTGGGGGCGAGGGGAGTGAGAATATTAACAATCTAATATCTTTAAATTGTGTGTCATACACTTATACATAAAAATATGAAACATAGTTTTTTTTTTCAATTACATGATTACTTTTTTCACATAGATTGGCTAGAGGTAGGGAAAGGGGTGGAGAGGTAGATTTTTATTTGAAAAAAGAAATTGAGGCCGGGGGGAAGGGGGGGGGGATGGAGGTACGGATGGGGATGAGGATGGGTAAGATTTTCTTTGTTCACATTTTATTGAGAAATAATAGGGTTGTTAAATTTGCTTGAAAACATTATGTTAAAACACGCACGAACCATACATTACAATATGAAATGATTAGAAATAATATTTTGATATTATCTGTGCATCACGCGGGTACGTATACTCAGTGATGGACCCATAATTTTGTGTAAGAGACTTCAAGTTACAATGAACCATAATGGTAATCTAGAATAATAATAATTATTATTATATTTATTCCTATAACATCTCCAAAAATTATTTTTGAGGTGGCATTTTTGATTCTAAAATAAATGAAATTATTTTTAAAAAAATATTTTTTTGAAGTGGTGTTCTGTTTAAAAGGAAAATGTAAGTAGACAAAATAGTTTTCTCTTTATCTCAATTTATGTGGCATATTTTACTTCTTGAGATTCAAACAAGATAAGTTTGACATGAATTTGGATATGAAATCTTCAATTTTTTGAAAATAAAACTTATATATTTGAAAACTACATAAAAAAAAATTATAAGTGGCAATAACTGACTATTCAAAATATATTAAACATATATGAAAAAATTATGGCCAAACATAGACATATTTGAACCTAAGAAAGTGAAATATGCCCACATAATGAAGGCAATATATAAATGAGAATACGTAAATTGAGACGAAGGGAGTAACATTTCCTAACAAAAGATATATCAAGTTTAACTACTAATTACAAGGTTGAAAATTTTCATTTATAGATCTTCAATATAAAATGTTATTAATCTTATGAACAACAATTAAAATATAGAAATTTCAAAAAATCATAAATAAAATAAGAAAATAATTTAATAAAATAATAAATAAATAAAGACACACTAACTAATTCTATATACCAAGAAAGAAGGAAAAAAATATACTAACTTTATATATTAGAAAAGAATTTTAACTAAGCACAATGACAAATAAGCTATAAATATATAACCTAAAAAATTATTAACATATAAAACCGATCTACCTATTAAATCCGCGCACCCCCCTACAAATGGTATCAGAGCCCAGCAATTTAAAAAGTACGGAAGAGAAATATATGATAGAATTAGATCTAGAGTTAGAGTTAAATAAAAAAAAAAATTTACCTACAAAATTATTAAATTAATTATGCGAAGACCATTTAAAAATAGAGAAGCTTTTAGAAAAATTAAAGAATCATTAATTAGTAATTATTCAGAATATATAAGTCTAAATAAAATAAAAGAAAACCCACAAAAATTAGCCTACTTAATTACATTAATATCTAGTATTGAATCAAAATTAATAACACATTTAAAATACAGAAGAATGAAACACATACCACCTAATTATGATAAAATTAGATTTAGATATCCACCAAAATATTATAAATATAATTTAAAATGAATAAAGTACAACAATATAAAGAATTAAAACAAATTATTTCTGAAAAACGTAAAGAATTAAAAATAAGAATAAAAAGACTACATTATAATATATTTGCCGGAGTTAGTAAAAATTCAATAGATACACAGAAAGATGAAATATCAAAATTAGAATCACAAATAGATAGTTTAGAATATGTATATCAACATGACCTATTTACAATAAAATGAATAAAGAAGAATTTATAATAGATGAAAAAATATATGAAAACTACGAAGGATCAAAAATAAAAATAGTATTTTCTAATCTAGGACGAAGATATAAGAAAATAGGCGAACATTTATATCTAATGTTAGAAAAAGAAGAATATAAATTAGAAGATAAATTAACAGCAATGGTAAGAATAGAAAAAGAAAATGAAGAGATAGATAGAAAAAAAGAAATAGAAAAAATAAAACAACAAACTACGGAAGAAATACGAAAAATAGAAGAAACTAAAAATAGTAAGATTGCTGAATTAGAAAAAGAACTACAAATATTAAAAGAGTTGTATGAACAACGACAAAAAGAAAAAGAAGAAAAAGATAGAGAACAGAAATTACTGAACGAAATAAATCAATTTAAGGAAAAATTAGAAATAAAAAATGAAGAATTAGAAATAAATAATATAGATATTGAAGAGACAGAGACAGATAATTATGATTTCGAAGATAGTGAAACATATACAGAAATATTAACAAATACAAAAAATTTAGAAATCAATGAAAAACAAAAAAAAATTAATGAGGAAAACTTAGAAAATACCCACACAGAAATAAATACCCTTGATAAAAAAGAAAATGAAAATATAATACCTAAAACAACAGAAATAAGAAAACCTATATATTATAAGAATAAGTTTAAAAAATATAATGAATATGACAAATGGATACCAAAACAAATAATTAATAAAAATTATAACTTTTTAGATCTAGACTGTGTAATAGATACAGAAAAAATAATACAATTATGGATAGGATATATGACAAAACAATTATTAGATAATAATATAAATATAACAGATGCACCTGAATATATAGAAAAAACCCTAATAGGATCAGTAAAACTATGGTTTGCAAATTTAACTGAAAATAGCAAAAAAGTATTAAGAACTAATAAACCTATAGAAGGAACATCATCGACAACAACTAAACTAACACCTATAGAATTATTGAAAAAATATGAAACAGCTATAAAAGATGAATTTGGTAGTACGACAACAATCGAAGAAGAACAAAATGAAGAAAGAGATATGAATAGAAATTTAATGTTAAAATTAGCAATATGTAATATGTGTTATATAGATGAATATACTTGCGCATTTAAAGAATATTATTACAAAGGAGCATATAGTATAGAAGAAAGTAAAGAAATAAGAAAAGTATATTTTAATAAATTACCCGAGCCATTTAGTTCGAAAATAATAAAAAGTTGGGAAGAAGCAAAAATAGTAGATACGTTAGGAGCAAGAATAAAATATTTACAACAATGGTATAGAAACTTATGTGAAAAATATAGAGAAGAATTAAAAATGGAAAAAACATTAATAAGAAATTTAGCTTGTTGCAAAAATAAAACAGCACCTCAATTTGGATGCGAAGAAAGATATTATAAGAAAAGAAAAAGACATAAGAAATATAAAAAATGTAAAAAATCAAAATATAAATATAAGAAACCAAGAAAAAGATATTATATAAAAAATTATAAACATAAAAGACCATATAGAAAGAAGAAATCTATAAAAGAATGTACTTGTTATAATTGTGGAAAGTTAGGACATTTAGCTAGAGATTGTAAATTACCTAAAAATCCAAAAAATAAACAAATATCAGAAATAAGAATAGATAATACCGAATATATGCAGATAGACTATATAGATTATGAACTAGAAGGCGAGGATAGTATATATGAAATTTCAGAAAATGAAACAGATAATGAAATAGATAGCGAAATAGATGAATCAAATGACTGAAGAATATATAAAAATAATAACAAAGGAAGAATATTTAAATGATGAAGGAACGGAACAAAAAATAATATTTGATAGTAACATATTTGATGAAATAAAAGGAAAAGAATTAGATTTAAGTGTAGAGAAAATATTTAAAATACCAACAATAAAAAATATTTTTACTAGGAAAAAAGATGAATATTATGTAGTATGCCAAAAAGAACATGTAATAGACTGCAGATATGCAAAAGGAAAAGCTAGTGTACCACTAGTAACAAAAAGAATAATTAATAAAGAAATAAATGATATAAAAAGTAAAGGAGATCCAATAAAATATGTACACCTTGGAGGTACAGAGATATTAATAAAAACATGTTTTAGAGAAGGAATAGATACACCAATAGAATTATATTTAGCAGATGATAGAATTATAAAACCTATAGAAAAAAACATAATAACTGCCGTAAAAGGAAATCTAATATATCAAAAATTTAAATTTATAATAAGTGCAAATTATTCAGTAGCAGTAACAGATAGAAATATAGATAAATCATTAGTATTATATTGGAAAATATCAGGAATAGAATTAACCCCAGGAAGTAAAATATTCACAGCAAGATGTAAAAATCTATATATATTAACAACAAAACATAAAATAACAGGAAAAAATAAGATTAACAAAATACAAATAGAAAGCCCATTCGAACAAATTGTAAAAACAATAGATTATAATGATTATACCTATAGAGACATAGATACGGAAGAAAATTTAGAAATAGTAAATGATAGAATAAGTACAACGAAAAGAATAGCTAATGAAAAACCAGAATCATCAAGCTCATCAAAAAGAACAAGTTATGAAACAAATTCAATAAGTAATTTAAACCAATATTACATAACAGGAAAAATAAATGAAAAGGAATATCTAATACTTTTAAATACCGGACAAGAAGAAAATTATATAGCAAAATATCTAGTAAAAAATGAAGAAATAAAGACTGATAATGATATATGCCCAGACTTACCAAGAAGTTTAATAAATAATAAAAATATAGCAGAAAAAGAAATAATAATAGGAGTTAGAAAAATAAAAATAGAATTCGAAGTAAAGGAAGAAATGCAAAAAGCAGATATAATATTAGGAATAAAATGGTTAGAACAAGTAAAACCATATAACATAGAATATACACAATTAACCTTAACATATAACAAAGAAAAGTTATTCTTAAAAAGAGCCTTAACATGAAATGAAGATATATGTATTAATGAAGATAGTAGTAGAAGGATATTACAGTAGATATTATACGCCAATGATAGATACAGGAGCAGAAGCTAATTTATGTAGATATAATTGCTTACCAGAAAGTAAATGGGATAAATTAAAAAACCAATAATAGTTAAAGGATTTAATAATGAAGGAAGCCTAATTACTTATAAAGCTAGGAATGTAAAAATACAAGTATGGGATAAGATATTAACAATAGAAGAAATTTATAATTATGAATTAACATCAAAAGATATACTTTTAGGAATGCCATTCTTAGATAAATTATACCCACATATAATAACCAAAACAGACTGGTGGTTTACAACACCATGTAAACAAAAAGTAAGAGCAAAAAGAGTTAATAATAAAATAAGAAAGAAAACTGATTGGATAAAAGGAAGTGAAAAAATTACACAAAAGTTAGAAAATATAAAAAATACTGAAGATACAGTAGAACTAGTAGTATTTTCGATAAATAAAACAGAAATAACTATATTTTCAATAAATAAAATAGAAATAATTCAGAAAAGGTTAGAACAATTATATAGTGAAGATCCATTAAAAGGATGGGAAAAACATAAAACTACTATAAAAATTGAACTAATAGATAAAAATAACATAATAACACAAAAACCATTAACATATAATTTTGATGATTTAAAAGAATTTAAAATGCACATAGATGAATTATTAGAAAAACAATATATACAAAAAAGTAATAGTAAACATAATAGTCCAGCATTTATAGTAAATAAACATAGTGAACAAAAAAGAGGAAAAGGTAGGATCGTCATTGACTATAGAAATTTAAATGCAAAAACTATAACATATAATTATCCAATACCAAATAAGATATTAAAAATAAGACAAATCCAAGGATATAATTATTTTAGCAAATTTGATTGTAAATCAGGATTTTACCACCTAAAACTAGAAGACGAATCTAAAGAATTAACCGCATTTACGGTACCACAAGGATTTTATGAATGGAACGTGTTACCATTTGGATATAAAAATGCACCAGGTAGATACCAACATTTTATGGATAATTATTTTAAACAATTATTTAATTGTATAGTATACATAGATGATATATTATTATACACAAAAACCAAAGAAGAACATTTAAAATTATTAGAACAGTTTACAGATATAATAGAAAAATCGGGAATAAGTCTAAGCAAAAAGAAAGCTGAAATTATGAAAAACCAGATAGAATTTTTAGGAATACAAATAGATAAAAGTGGAGTAAAAATGCAACAACATATAGTACAAAAAATAATAAATTCGAAAGAAGAATTAGATACAAAAAAGAAATTACATTCATTTTTAGGACTAGTAAACAAAGTAAGAGAATATATTCCAAAATTAGCAGAAACTTTAAAACCACTACAGAAAAAATTTAAAAAGGATATAGAATATAACTATGATGAAAAAGATAAAAAACAAGTTCAAAAAATAAAATTACTTTGTAAAGAATTACCAAAATTGCAATTTCCAGATGAAAATAGAAAATTTATATATATAGTAGAAACAGATGCTAGCGAATATAGTTACGGAGGAGTACTTAAATATCGATATGAAGCAGAAAAAATAGAACACCATTGTAGATACTACTCAGGTACGTTCAACGAAACAGAAATAAAATGGGAAATAAACAGGAAAGAATCATGTTCATTATATAAATGTTTATTAGCATTTGAGCCATATATTGTATATAATAAATTTATTGTACGAACAGATAATACACAGGTACGCTGGTGGCTAACAAAGAAAATACAAAATTCAGTTACAACAAAAGAGATTCGGAGACTAGTTTTAAATATATTAAATTTCACATTTACAATTAAAGTGATCAGTACTAACAAAAATGTTATTGCAGATTACATATCAAGACAAAGCTACACAGACTGAAATAGTAGAGGAAGATACTCTAGAAAAAATACTTAACACCCTAACTACGCTTTCAATGAAAGTGGACAGTATGGGTAATGAGATAGAAAAGCTAAAGACTAATGAAGATAAACTGAAGTCTATAGCTACAAATCAGCTAACTCAGCAGTGTGCAGAGCTATGTCGATCGGAAGACATTAAAAATCCAGAGCTAGAAGGAGACGTTGGGACACTCCATAAAACCCATAACATTTATCAATCTACTTCTGCAGGTACAAGCAAAGGAGTTAATAGACCAAGATACCAGAATGTAAATATGAATAAAATATTTGAAAAACCATTTACACCAAAAACACTAAAAGACCATTTATTCATACCCCCACAAGTTAACACATACCGAGATAGCCTAAACCAAGACAAAAAAGTATACAACTACACCGCCCAGAAATACATAGAAAATATATACAGAGTACAAACCTTTCTAAACCATAACCCTAGAGCTACAGACATCAAAGAACCAAATACCAACTATATAACCCAAAAATTACAAGGATATAACAAACTAATCGCACTACCCAAAACTAACCCAAGCCTAGTTAAAACCTGTTTTGACTATGGACTACTAAATACCATATATACCCAAGACGGAGAAGAGCTAACAGCCATGGAAGAATTATACAAGATATTCACCACCTACAAAAGAATAACAAAAGGAAATTTATTTTATATAAAGTGTTATACTGCACCAGCAGAGATATTATATGATGAAATAAAACCAGTTATACAAGTTGTAAAGATAGGACTAACAAGAGATATGATTATACCAGAAGATATTACGCAACAACCGGAGATACCCAGAATTGAGATACCAGATTTTTATGCAAATAAACGACTTATTGGACTAGCTACGATCATTCAAGAATTAGCAAATAATTATACTAACGGAAACCCAATATGGAGCTACTATTCGAGAGATCATCAAATGATTTACTCAAATTCAAAAGAGCTACGACAAGCAGATATGGAAGACGTAAGACAATGGATAATGACGCTACTCAACCCAGAAAAACAATCTACCGCAAGAGCAATAAAAAAAGGATTTATTTCAGACGGACTACTAACAAGATACTGTAAAATAATTGGACACAAATATCCACCACCAATGTTCGAGGTGCAATGGAGAAGATAATATTATTCCAGAGGTACATCTAGAATAAAGAAGACAAAATGCCAGCTGGAAAGATAAGATAAAGAGCAATAATGGAGCAGATACGACAACGGAAGATATTTGGACTTATTGTACAAATTTTTCTTACGATAAGATTACAATAATGTAAAGCATTTATTACTTTTCTTATATTTATGACTTTTCTTAACTTTTAGAGTAGGATAGGCCATAGGCCCCTATTGTTGACTTTTTTTATTTTTAACATGTGTAAAGTTAGTTTGTAAATTTTCGTTCTATAAATAAAGAAGGCAGAAGGCATTGCAAAGGCAAGCCTTCATGCGTTGAAGCAACTTTTTTCTCTCCACTTCCACAACAAATACTTTACTCAGTTAATTAGATAAACATATTTCAATGGAAAAAGCTATGGAGCAACAAACTTCAGAAATATCAAAGCTACCCGAACAGGTATATTTATTTATAATTATGAATAGCTAAATTCATAATTCCCAACAATCATGATATGATAAAATAAATTCATATTAGTTACTTTATAGTAGAATTATTCGAAGAATAATATGTTAAGAAGTTTATTAACAAAGAGGAAACGGAGAAAAATTCCTAAGGACTATGCCATCCTAAAGGTGAAACCAATGAGGCAAGAAGCCGTGGCGGGGAGTAACCAGAGTAGAGGCGCTGTTTAAGGAAAAAAGTATCCGGATTACCATGTTAATAGTGACGGAAGAACATATTATTTAAGAATAATCTAGTATATAGTAAGCTAAGATGACCATATTTTGTTATGTACATGGTTGAAGGGAATATTTTGAAAAAAGCAATTTTATGAAAATGAATGATAATTTATCTGATGTGATGGTAGATAAATTTAAAATACTTATTTTATACGCACTTAGAGATATAAAAGTAGCAGATATAAGAAAAATCATATTAGAAAAAACTTTTGGTAAATATTACATGACTAGAGTAAATTATATACCATATCTACCTAACTACTCTTACAAATACTTACGATGATAAGTTACATAAAATTTTTAGAAAAAGATATAAGAAACATACAGTTACTAGAAAAACAGATAAAAATAAATATAGACAAATACATGGAAAATAAAGATATAAAATACATAGAATTTCTTAATAAAAATATGCAAAAACTACTAAGGCTAAAACAAACAACTACAAAATATTATAATAAAACCAATTTTAAAAGATAGATCATTTAGATTATCTTAAAATTTTAATCTTATCTATACTTAAAAACATAGAAATTATAGATATTAAGAAAATAATATTAGATAAAGTAATAGACTACGAAATTGAAACTACAAATTGTCTAGAACAGTTATACGAAGAAATTTACCCAGAAGGATATTATTCAGATTAACAAATGTTAGAATATATTAGAAAAACTAGAGAAAATCAAGAAAATCTAAATAATGAAATTGATTATAGAAACCGAATTAGAAAAATAATGGAAAACCTAAAAGAAAAATTAGTATGGATAGAAAAAACCTTAGAAAATTTAGATAAAAGTACATGTGATAGTTTATATAATTTAAAAAACTCACTACGAGAAGAACAACACAAGATAATAAATAACATTGAAAACTTAGAATTAGATATACATTACAGCACAGATAGGATAAATTATTATACAGAAATTTGTAACTCTGCAATTACTACAGGATAAAATAATTAATGAATATATCTTACGAAAAAAGTAAATTATTAAAAGATATTAAAACAAAATTTAAAAAATATCCACGCACTAATAAAAATAGATTCACTAGAAACCTACTAAATCTGACTCTATAATTAACCAAAGAAAAATCTAGCATTATAATTAATGTTGAAATCCGAGACCCACCACTATTAACCAAAAAAAAGTCTACAAAGCTAAAGAGTTAAAAAAAATATAGCTTGCAAGGGGAATCAATCCCAAGACTATTGGCATAACACGACCCACATCAACCAACAAGCTACCCTTTCACTTCAAACATAGTGGGTTCATTTTTGTTACATATACGATTTTTTAGAGAATTAATACATGTAAAAAGAAAAGAAATTCGACGAAGCGGGTTTAGTTGAACCCACTTGAACCAACGTAGGTCCATCCTTGCGTATACTAGTATATACATAAAGGAATGTCATGGGAATGCTGATGTGATATGTTTCTATGGTCACCATTTCTATTTTTTTTTTTCTTATTTTGATCCTTTTCATTATTTATCTTTAATTATTTTATCTATAATAGCCCAAAAGTCATTGGATTCATTTAATTAATTTTTCACCTTTCACTATACTTATCTTCTTTATTAAATATCTTAATGTGTATTTATGTGTTCTTCCACCTATTCCTTCTTAATTCACCTAAATAGTAAAGTCAGACATGAAAGATAAAAGGTGGCACATTTTTTAGACCATGATCACAAACCCCAACTACATTTACTTTCCTTCAGTAATCCAATAAAGTCGAAGAAGAAGAGAAAAATACCTTAATTCTCTTATTATAAGATGTTTTCGGGGTCTTGAAGATTGCGGATCAATACAACCCACTTTGTAGGAGGAGATTATGAGCACAAAATCATGTACTATTTATGAATTTTTCTTTCTTTTTACCTTTTTATGCCATTGATGTGATATTATTAAAAAGTAACTCATTTTATTCTATTTTGGTAGAATTGTTTATGCTTGAATTACTGCGTTGCGTTTGAATAGTGAGATGTATAGTCGGTTGACTGATACAAAGAATATTAATTTCAAGAAATAATTGTTCCAATCAAAAAATTTTAAATAATGACCATCAATTGGTGTCAATCAAGGTCTAATTATTTAAACTATGAGAATATTTTTTATGTTTATTGTGTTAATTATTTTGGATCCATTAACAAATACTTTTAGGTGTTGAAGGTGAAAACAAGCACTTCAAAAACTAACACGAGCTTAAAATTATTGGGAGTGTCTCATACTTCTAGTTAAGCTAATTTATTCCAATATCTTAATGATCTCATAATTAAAATTTTTCCACATAATAGTTTAGCAAAATTGCAGAGGAAATGAAAAGAAGTGATATTTTTCATGATAAATGTAAAATGTAAATGAAATAATATACGAAACAAAGATGAAGCATCAAAAAATTAAAATCTTTTAAAGAATGAAGAAGGAAGCATGGGAACCCGCACATGAAGATAGAGAGGTATGAAACAGACAATGTTATAATTTATGGAGAGGAGAAGTAATGTGTCCTCTTAATAATAATATTCCATGGTCATATTAATCCTCTTAATTATAATTTCTTTAATCATATACATACACACATAAACATACATACATATATAGATACATACATACATATATAGATACATACATACACACATATATATATATATATATATATATGTATGTATGTATATAAGATAAACACTTGTAAAAAATTTCATCCATGTTATTCTATGAATTTGGAGAAAACGTACTCAATTTTGTATTTTCTCAAGAAAGGAGAAGAAAATATAATGGCACTTATAAAAAGATTCATGCATGTTCTATAAATTTGGACCAAACATACTCAATTTTGTATTTTCTAATTTATATTTCTTCTTAAAACTTCTTTTAAGATTTTAAGGAAAAAGAAAGTCATGAAAGTACTATAAGTTAGATATTTATAAACACATATATCAATATTATCACACAATCGCTTGATAAAATCTTTTTTTGGGCCAACTAGATTCTAAAACTAGTAATTTCTATTAGGTTACACATTTTATCCTTCCACACTGCCCCATCCTTGTAGCTAGATCAAGAAAGAACCTTTGGATCGAGATCCACAACAATGCATCACAACTATGAATTCCAATTATTCTATTTTTTCTTTCATCGAATATGATCTACTACTCTTATTTCTTACCAGACCATTAACTTCTTCTTTAAAAAAGGGATTCCAACAACAAAACGGCTTCCACAACTACGAAAAGAGAATTTCTATTTCTCGCATCTACTTAAATTGTGGGAATATGAGAATCTCTTTCGTTGAATTGAAAGAATTTTCTATTGAATGGAAGACGGTTTTACATCAACAAGTAAAGGAAAAAAGAAATTATTTTAGTACTTACTTTTGATTACAGGAGAGTTAAACAAATGAAGAGTGATGTAGCACCTCTCTTTGACCAATAAATTCAATTACCTCTTTTTTTTTCTTTTTTTTTTTTGTCATTTTGTTATTTTTTAATATATTTATTTATATTCTTTTAAAAATACCATATTTATTATTTACACCTCTTTAATTTCAAATATTATTAATACCAATAACTCTCTTGTCTTTTATGTTCATAATCTTCAATAATTAATTTAAAATTTTAAGATATTTTATGGTATTTCCTAAAATTTCATTTTTTATATTTATGGTTTTTTTTCAAGCAATACCACATTTATTACTCACACCTCTTTAACTTCAACCCTCATTAATGTTCATAACATCCAAATAATTAATTAAAATTTTTACGATACCTTATGGTATACCTTCAATTTTACCTATATAAATTCATAGATTTTGTGTTTTATGAGAGTTATTCCTTTCGTGCGATAGTTCAAGTAGTACTATTGTTATATGTTGTATTATGCATTAGCTTGACTTGAAAAAGAAGGTTTTGAGCGATGATTGATTTGTGAAAAATTAATGAATATGATCATAGTTGGATTTATGCACCTAAGTGTCACAATCTACGCTTGTTTAGTCTTGCTTTGTGGACTTCTTGTTTGCGTAATGAGTCTATAATGGTATAATTGAGCATCTAAGTGTTAATATACTTGTTTATGTTGTTTAAAGTGTTTTCTAAACAAGTTTGAAACTAAAATAATCACTTAGAAGTTAGACGAGAAAACTAGCGTTGATAGCTTGAGCTATATGTTGTTCTAGTTTATCTTGTTGAATTCTATTGTGTTGTAAACTCAAATTCATGGTGTTTTTAGATAAAGAAGGCTTTGTGAAATTTTAAATTCAATTATGGGATGATATACAAGCTGAATTTGAAGAGAAAAAGCAACCATAAAATGAGGAACTTAAATCCAAATGCATGGAGCAAATGTGAATAAAATCTAAAATCTCCGAGCTCTAGCACGTGCCACTCCCTCTAAACTCCGAGATAAGGGCGTGTTATGCCCTTGGACACAAACCATATTGGAAAAATTCAGTGAGAATCCGCGATAAGGGAGTGCTATGCCCCTATCGCCAATGCGTGAGCGTGGCACGTCCATGTGTCAAAAACCGACTTTTGTTTCCAACTATAAATAGAACACTCCTATCTTGTTGTATACACCTTGGACAACCTTTGGGTATTAGAATACAATTGAGGATGCTTCTATTAGTTTTTTTTTTATATTTTTATTTACTTTACTTTTTATTTTTTTACATAAATTTCTTTACTGCGATTCGTTGTAAGATCATTAGTGGCTAAACACCCTCATCTAGGGTTGGCGCCAAGAACATAATTACTTATGCTTAATTTGAGTTGGTTTATGTTATTTATCATTATTGTTTGTTCATATATCCTTGTATTTACTATTATACGGATTCACAAACCTTAGAATAAACATATATTTCTATTGTCAGCCCGGATAGAGGAACGATAAATTAGAATGTGGGATGTATGGACTAGGATCTTAATCATTCAAGGGATTAAAGTTAAGATTTGAATTTAGGATAGAAATATACCTAATTTTTCCTATTTTGTTCATATACGAGATGAAATATAAATGCGTTTAACTTAGTACTCGCATCCCTGCTCAACGATGTAGTTGTGGGGCTAAATTAGATAGACTATTAGAGGATCGGAAGACCATAGTCATGTTATCAACCTTGTGAACCAACAACCAAGATAATTAACTAAACCAAAGAAATTATATACCTAAGTAGGATTGTTTGTAGTTCCTTAAACCTGAGTTTCTCCCTATTATTGTCCAACACTTTATATTATTGAATTGCTTATGATTACTGTTAGTTTTCAATTCTCAAACGTTTTTGGTTACTTTCATACTTATTTGATCTTCATAGTAAGATTAGAATTAGATCGTTGTTGAGGAAAAGTCCCTCTGTGATAAATACTTGGCTATTGAAGGTCACTTTACTACTTGGGTGACCACGTACATTTGTGTGTGTGCTTGGATGCAATAAGTTTTTGGCGCCGTTGCCGGGGACTTGAAAACTAGCAATAGTCTCAGTTTTTGCTATTTGGTTTCATAAGTGTTAAAAACTTGATCTTAGCTTCTGAATTTGCAGATACAGGTCTGAAAAGCAAGTAAGCTGGCAAGTGATAGGAATTTGGTTGACCTATATCCTGAATCTGAGTGTCGCCTACATAAGCTAAGGAGATAAGCAATACTTCTCTATCGAATATAATGGGTTCAACAGGAGGAAGTTATTCCTACACCAATGGATGAAGATCCACCACCCCATAGGAAAATTCGTAAAGTGGCAATCCCACCCGCAACTAATGTTACCTCTGCCATCCACAAACAAGAACCTGGAGGTAGATTTGAGCTTAAATAGAACATAGTGCAACTATTGCACAGTAGTGGATAGTTCATTGGCTTGTCATATGAGGATCTATAGGTCTATTTGCAAAATTCTTTGGAGATCAGTGACAGCTTATCCCCACTGGAGTTTCCATGGACTATGTGAGGCTCACGCTCTTACCTTTCTCACTATTTGAGGAAGTGAAGAAGTGGTTAAATGCAGAACCTGTAAGTTCCATCACTGCATGGGATGATCTGCAAGAAAGTTCCTTATCTGATTCTTCCTACCTGGCAAGACTGCAAGGCTACGTAGTGAAATATTGAGTTTTAAGAAGATGTCAAATGCGAATTTATATCATGCATGGGAGAGGTTCAAATATCTTCTCAAGAAATGTTAATATCACAAATAGTCCAATGAGGTATTGGCTCATACTTTTGTTGAAGCTCTTGACCAAATACAAAGATTTTGTTAGATTTATCCGTAGGTGGTTAAGCATTGGAGAAACTTATGATGATCTATATACCTTGTTGAATCAAATTGCTCAAGGTAAATCTGATTGGCATGGTGATATCTCTAGAAATGCAGTGAAAAAACTTGTGAGCATGATTAAGGTTGATAGTGTCACAGCTTTAGCCGCCCAATTGTTAGTACTTTAGAGCCAGATGATGACATAATTTAGCAAGTTAGGTGTGAACCAATCTCAAGCACATGTAAATGCAGTTTAGCAGGTGCCGTCTTGGTATGAGATTTATGGAATCAGTGGTCACTAGAAAACTTATGGGGAGAAAATTTAGAGTCTGTAAATTTTGTGGGCTATGCATAAAAGGGAACTTATGGTAATGCCTACAACCACAAGTGGTAGAGTTAGCCTAACTATTCATGGGGCAATAATCAGACTCAGTAGTTTCAACAACAACAGAACATGAAGGCCAGTAATATTGAGAAGACATTGAAGAAGATCCTGGCTAACGAAGAACAAATGACTACTGAGATAAAAAAATCAACAACTTGCTTAGAAGAATTTAGAGACACAACTGGGGCAGTTGGCTCAGACACAGAGTACCAGGTCTCAAGATGGGCTACCTAGTGATACAGAAAATCCAAAGCAGGTTATGGTAATCGCCTTGAAGAGTGGTAGAGATCTCATTGAAAGGCCACCTAAAAAACTGGAGGTATAGGTGAAGAAAAACAAGTTGAAGCTAAAGATGCTGAGAATGTGGGAAAATCTGAGTACCCGAAAACTAAGGCAACTGACCATGTTTCGGAAAGACCACCAACACCATTCCCTCAAAGGCTTAAAAGGGCTAAGGAGGATGCTTGTTTGAAGAAGTTCTTTGACATATTCAGAGAACTTCACATTAATCTTTCTTTGTTAGATGTCTTGTAGGGTATGCCTAAGTACGCTAAATACTTGAAAGATATGGAGACTAATAAGACGATGCTCCAGGACATTGAGTGTTACAACCCAAAATTTATAGGTCATGATGGCATTTATCATTGTGAACCTTGACAAGTAAGCCTATCACTCAAATCGATTCACAAAAAGGGAAAACGATTATAATTACCCCAAGGTAAGACTTCAAGAATGAAGCCGAACCATACAAGTATAACAAATGCGGAAAGAAACATAACAATGTAGCCATAACTCTTAAAACTAGGTGTCAACAATACAAGAACGTATCTAGTACAACTCGAATCCAAAAGGAATACATAAGATATCCAAGTACAAGAGAAACTATGTATTTGAAATGAAAGTAAAGACATAGTCTATAGAGAAAGGTAGTAGAAGACATCCACATGCTTGAAAAGCATCAACTACCTTGAAAACTCCAATAATCGTCCGAGTCAAGCAATGTTGGGCTCACTTGAACCTGAATCTGCACCAAAAGGGTACAATAAGAGTGAGTATATTCCACTTGTACTAAGTAGGTATCATAGGCCGACCGAGCAATGTAAAAAATAACGTACACAAAATGTACACTAAGGGAACGTCACATGAAATAATAAAATATCCCACAATGATAGCCCACACTGATTGCACTAACAGTTCTAATATATATCACAAATACAACAACAATAAAACAAGTATGACATAAGTATATATTATATCACATGCATGTATAAACAGAGAAAAACATATATATACAGGATGGTCAAGCAGAAGTAACAGGGTATAAAACAGCTAGACATATAATAAGTTAATATATAAATTCAATCACAACATCAACACAAAAAAGCAAATGCAATGTATAAGATGCTGCTGCTGCTGTTGATAATGATACACAAGGTTGGCACACAGCCTTGAGGTTGACACACAGTCATCGAAGTTGGCATACAGTCATCGAGGTTAACACGCAGTCATCAAGGTTGACACACAGTCATCGAGTCTTCTTTGGCATAATCCTTTGGAGAAGGTCCATGATATCCAATATCCGATACCAAAATTTAATATATTCCAGTGTTTCCCATATTTCAAGTTATTTAATAAATTCCAGTGTTTCCTGTATTTCAAGTGTTTCCAAAGAACATATCTAACATAAGACACAAATCGAGTACACATACATAACAACAAGTACATATATATAAAGCAATAAAACAACCAGTTAAATGATGCGTATGATGACATGAAAATGATGATACAAAGTTCATAATCATTCAAAATGAGTATTTCCACAACCATTCCATAATGTTTCAATTACAGAACCACGTGAGCCAATATCCACTCATCATTTCCACTATCCATGATTTTTCCATATTATGCATATGCCTACAAAGTGTAAATATGTAATGCCTCGAAAAACGGGTCCCAGAGCGTCACATGGTTCTTAAGGCTACGAGTAGACCCAAGCTAACCCTTTGAACCATTTTCATTTAGTTCAACACAAATCAACGGGGTTTTCATAAATAACCCTCAAATATCAACAGAGTAATCATCATCCAAGAATAAAAGAATTTCAGAAAGATAACAAAATACGACTTATTAGTCAACTCCCAACATCTATACTAGTCTGACAAGCCTCTAAGAAAATCAATAAAACCAGCGAGCCATTGAGACATGCCCCAACTGACTCATACTCAGTTATCAAATGTAAACAATTCCGTGAAACCAACATCAGACATCACATCCTCGGAACATGAGGACTCACCACAATAGAGGATGTAGAATAGCATGCCCGAAGAATCACTGTCAAACCTGGAACTGAGCACCTGAACCTATATTTCGAGAAAATACAGCCCACATCTGAAGATGTGGGTCAGTACCATGGAAATGAAATGAGTATATGGGGGTGTATGCAGTTGTATAAACATCATCATCATAAATATTTATAAGAAATATGGAGGATGTATGAAAGACTCACATAGCCCGAAGAAAATCATCATAATCTTGAGAGGATGAAATAAGTACAATAACACATGTGAGTCATCATATAATTTGTCAATCACTTTCAGTTCATCAAGAATATCAATTCTCATAATATAAATATCATTTAAATCTTTCAAAAGAATAACTTTCACAATTCGACTTTCAAATCACTTTACCATTCACCATAGACACAAGGAAACACACATATACTGGGAGATCCTATAACCGACATAAACCATGTGAGCTACATGGAGTCCAATGTACAACCCACGTTGCGGAGAGCCATCCTATCCTTGCCATCGGAGTAGGACTATTGATATCAAATCCACACAAACTAGTGATCATTATATAAATCAGCCTCAGGCTCACTCCTACGGGGGCACGTAGTTCTAGGAAAGTAAGGTCGCTTTATACCTCTCACTCGGTGCTAAATATTTCTCCAGAACTTAGATCAGATTATTTCAAAGACAATCCACAACAAAACAATTTCAGTAATATATAAATATACATCGGGAGCCATCATGCTTCCCATCTATCAAAATCAACCACGTTGTGGATTTCTTTCACACTCGAGTTCAAAATAACTCCATTAAGAACAAAAGGTCAAATCATTAAAAATATCTCAAATATTCAACATCAACGTGCTTATAACACACACTTTCTCAAAAAAACATAATTTCCAATGGGGATTCACGACCCAAATATCAAAATCATGATAAATATCGTTCAAGATTCATGCTTAATATCTCCACACATGTAAATTCGTCATTCAAAATCATAAACATCAAGATTTCATAATAGTCATCATAAGATATGGGTTCATACTTCAAATTCGTAAAAATCAAATAAAAATCATGCCTTTGTAAAGAAAATTACTTTTGGGCACAAGATCGAAAGAGAGTTCTTGTTGAAAACCCCCACATACCTTGAATGATGAACTTTAGATCGATACTCATTTTTGAGATGTTAATCGTGCCTTTGAATGATGGTTCTTAGAGTTCTTGAACAAGAAACTTTGAATCTTGAATAAATTTGCAGAATTAATGGTGAACTTTGGAGGTTCTTGAAGTTGGATGTAGGAGGTTAGGGTTTTCTTTTTGAGAAAATTTGATGAAATATAACATATAATGCTTCTAATAGGCTTTAATATAGGGTTTGGATGAATTTTGGGTGAGAGGGAATGACCAAAATGCCCCTAAAAATTAAATAATTCTCGAATCTGTCCTTTGGTGGACTATTTTGATAGTCTGAAGTATATCAACCATAACGTTTTACTCCGATATCCAAATTGGATGAAACTAATTTCATTAGAAAGAGGACTCTCATATATTTCCATTGATATATAGTATCTCACCTAGATTATTGTGTACGAGGATTTATGATCATTTGAAGTTGTCCCAAAAATTTGCTTTTGTTAGGCTGATGTAGATCGACCATAACGTTTTGCTTTGATAGACAAATTGGATGAAACCTATATCATTGGAAAGAGGACTCATAGAGCTTTCCGTTGATATATAGTAGATCACCCAGATCATTATGTACAAGGATTTAAGATCGTTTAAAGTTGGAGCAAAAATACGCCAGTCCTCAGTAGTTTTTCCTGCACGTTTTACTGTTCACTACTATTCACGGTTTGATCGGAATGTTCATAACTCGTCGCTCGAGTGTCCATTTTGGATGATCCACATATCATTGGAAATCTTATTCGATAGTCTACGTAATGGTGGGTCATAATCTAAGACATTCCGCACGAAAAATTTATAATTCATTCTAGAAAATAGAACCCAACACGTTTACGCACAAAATTTCAACGAAAAATTTCCCGGGGTATTACAAAATATATCACAATACGCTAAATATACCACAATAGGCATTTATAATCAACATAATATAATTATTCACATGTATTCCAGGCTATTAACATCACATAAGACCCTACATGGTCACATATATCACATGATATCTCAGATTCAACAATTACATCACATTCAGGCCCCTACACGGACACAACATATAGATAGCTATGTTTCATGATCAGTTCCCACCATTAACATGCATTTTGGTATACAAATTGATTACCCAACCTAGTCTGAAGAGTTAAGCCATAACCTACCTTGAATGCTGAAATTGGTCTGCTACACTTCAAACCCATGACCTTACTTCTCAACTAAAATTAAGAAATATAGAATCTGCATCAAAATAAAGTCAACAATACCCATATTGCCTGCTTTTGGTTTAGGGTCAAAACCTAAGTCAAATCAAGTAAAAAATGAGGTTCAAATCAAAGAAAAACTAGTTTTAACCTTATCAGTTAAAACCTTTGAAATCCGTTTTAAATCCAAGAATCGAAATTGTTTGGAAGTTGAATTAAGGAAAATCCAATAATTATAAGATTAGAAACATTATAAAAGTGAAAAGGAGTGAAATTTGGGGATAAATCAAGTTATAAATTAGAGTAAGAAAAGGATGAAATCTCACCTTAAATCCGTAATAAAATAAAGAAATAAGCATTAATCTAACTTCCCAAGCACCCATAATCTTCACTTTTAAATTCTCACACTATTTTAGGGTTTATCTTTCAAGAGATAAGGTGGAAAATGCCCAAAATCGCTACCTAAAGGGTCTATTTATACCCCTTTCAGTTATCCAAGAAGTGCTATCACACTCTCACGTGTGCAATCACACTATCTGACCCCAGGAGAGATGATATTGTGGTCACAATTACCCCTTGTGCGATTTTACTATCCTCTACGGCATCAGATATCAAGCGAAACTTGGAAAATTTTTAAGTTTCCGCTAAGGCCTCGGGATTCATTTGGAATTCGACTTATGCAATTGAACTATGCAACCCCACTAATTTGACGTTCTAGATGTATTGACAAAGTTAGATTTTTGAAAAGACATTTTCACAAAGTTAGCCCCGAAATCTGAAATCATAATTTTCAAATTGAGGGTTAAAATAAGATTTATAAGCCGTAAAACCAGACCAAACATATTACCACCTTAAAATCGACGTTCTAGATTTGCTGGCACAATCCATTCAGCTATCCATCACACGGATCAAAAAATAACCACATAGGTCCATAATAAGAATCTCGAAGCTACGAAAAACACAACATCGCACAAAAGGCACCAAAATAAATTGGAAATCGTGTCAATCACCCCCACACCCCAGAAATACCACAATGTAACTATGAGGAGGGGTAAAAATAGTCAAATCACACAAAAATACATATTTCATCAAATTTTCAGATCGTTACATCATCCACCACTAAAAATCTAGTTCGTCCTCGAACTAAGGCAAAGAAATACCTGAATTAATGAAAAGCTGGGGATAAGAACTACGCATATCAGACTCGACCTCCCAAGTATCCTCATCTACAGTTCGATGTCGCTACTGAACCTTAATGACAATGGTAACTCTATAGCGGAACTGTTTAACATCCCTAGCCAAAATGGAGACCAGATCCTCAATCCAAGCATAGAAGTATCAGCAATGTATCAGCAAAGCATAGAAGTATGAAAAACTAGATGAATAATCGATAAATCTAGGGGCAAAGCTAACTTATAGGCCACATCACCAACGGTCTGAAGAATCTCAAATTGACCAATATACCTGGGGTTAAGCTTTCCCCTCCTATCAAGCCTTATCACCCCTTTCATGGGTAAGACTAGAAGAAAAAGATGATCACCCACACTAAATCTCAAAGCACAAAGCCTACGACTAGCATTACACTTTTGCCTACTCTGAGCCACTCGAAGTCTATCCTGAATGACCTAAACTCTATCCAAGGACTCACGAAGCAAGTCTGTACCTCGAGGTCTAACCACAGAAATATCAAACCAACCAACTAGAGAGAAATAACTCCTACCATACAACACCTCAAAAGGAGCCATATCGATACTAGAATGGTAGCTATTATTATAAGCAAACTCTGCTAAAGCCAAATGTTGCTCCTACTGGCAACCAAAATCCATCACATAAGAACAGAGTATATACTCTAAAACCTCGATAGTCCACTCTAACTGGCCATCAGTATGAGGTGGAAACGTTGTGCTAAGATCAAAGTCGAGTGCCCAACTTATCCTAAAAAGTTTTCCAAAAGTGAGATATGAATACAGAACCACGATCTGAGATGATAGATACGGTCATACTATGGAGACACATAGTTTCTCAAATGTAAATATGGACCAACCTCTCGACACTGAAGAAAACCTAAATTGGAAGAAAATATGCCGACTTGGTCAATTGATCCACGATGACCCAAACGCTATCAAAACCATGCGAAGAGCGAGGAATAAGTCACAAAGTCTATAGTGATCCATTCCCATTTCCACATGGGAATGGGTAACCTCTGAAGCAATCCAACAAGTCTCATATGCTTGGCCTTTAAGTACTGACAACAAAGAAAATGAGCTCCAAAGTCTGCTACATCCTTCCTCATACCACCCCACTAGTAATGCTACCTTAAGTTATGATACATTATACTCACACCTGGATGGATAGAATATCTGGAATAATGGGCCTCCTCCGAAATTAATTTGATCCAATCACCCACTCTCGACATAAAAACTCGACCACTAATCTTTAAAATACCATCTAAATCAAGTGAGGCTTCTTTAGTCTTTCCACTTAACACCTTATCCCAAGTCGATCTCAATCCCGCATCATCAAAATGATGAGCTCAAATCTGCTCCATAAAAAAGATCTAGCTTCCACGAATGCTAAAACACATCCAGGCATCAAAATATCAAGCCTAAACATATGGTTAGCTAAGGACTAAACCTCTAAGGACAAAGGACGCTCCTGGGTCAAAAGATGCACCACACTACCTATGCTAGTCGACTTCCGACTCAAGGAGTCCACAACCACATTAGTCTTGCCCGACTGGTAGAGAATAGTCAAGTCATAATCCTTATGCAGCTCAAGCCAATAATGCTACCTCATATTAAGATCTCGCTGGGTGAAGAAGTACTGAAGGCTATTATAATCGACAAAATCTCACAACGAACTCCATACAAGTAGTGCCTCTACAACTTCAAATAAAAAATAACCACACATAACTCTAAATCATGGGTAGGATAATTTCTCTCATGGGGCTTCAATTGATGAGAAGCATACACAATCACCTTACCCTTATGCATCAACATAGCACCTAACCCAATATCTGAAGCATCACAGAAGATGATAAGACTTATGCACTCTTTGGGAAAAGTCAAGATAGGAGCTGAAGTCAACAAATCCTTGAGAATTTGAAATCTTACCTCACAAGTATCAAGCCACTGAAAAGAAATCTTCTTTAGATTGAACTTAGTCAACAGAGCTGTAATAGATGAGAAACCCTTCACAAAATTCTAATAATAACTTATCTAGCTAACAAAACTCTAAATCTCAATGGATGAAGTAAGTCTACCCCAATCATGAATTGTTACAACCTTGGTTGGATCAACCATAATACCTTCCTTGGTCACCATGTTACCCAAGAAAAAAATAAACTCCAACCAAAGCTTGCACTTAGAGAACTTAGCATACAACTTCTCATCCCTTAATCTCTGAAGCACAATCCGTAAATGTTCCTCATTCTCAACCTCACTTTTGGTATAAACAAGATATCATCTATAAGTATAATAACAAAGAAGTTGAGATACGATCAAAACACCTCGCTCATTAACTCCATGAGCACGACAGGGGCATTGGTAAACCCAAAAGACATGACTAAGAACTTATAGTGACTATATCGAGTCTAAAAAGCTATCTTCAGAATATCTAAAGCTCTATTCCTCAATTGGTGATAATCGAATCTCAAATTAATCTTTAAAAACATTGCAACACCCTTAAGCTAATCAAAATAAATCATCAATATGAGGAAGATGATACCTTTTCTTAATTGTCACCTCGTTTAACTACCAATAATCAATACACATACGCATATACCCATTTTTTCTTCATAAACAAGACCGGTGCACCTCAAGGCGATACACTAGGTCGGATAAATCTCTTATCCAACAAATCCTGTAGTTGATCCTTTAATTCCTTCAACTCAGTTGGGTCCATCCTATAAGGAGGAACAAAAATAGGCTTAGTGCTCGGCTCAACATCAATAGCAAAATCAATATCACAATCCGGAGGCACACTAGGCAACTCTGTAGGGAACACATCCACAAACTCTCAGACAACACAGCATAACCCAAAGAAGGAGGAGAAATAACACTAGTGTCATAAATCTGAGCCAAATAAGATATACATCCCCTCTTAAACAATCTACAAGACTAGATATAAGATATGATCCTCTTAGGACCCGAATGAAGTACACCCTTCCAAGCTATCCTTGGCATACCCGGCGAAGCTAAAGTCACGATCTTAGCAAAATAATCTAAGACAACATAATAAGGATCCAACTAATCCATACCCAAAATAACATCAAAATCAACCATCTCTAACACAAAGCAAATCTACCTAAGTCTTATGGCCAGAAAAAGTCACATTAAAAGATTGGAACACCCAATCACCACTAAAGAATCTCCTATAGGGGTAGATACATGAATAAGCATGGCAAGAGGCACACTAATGAAATCAAAATCCAAAGAAAAATATGTAGACACGTAGGACAAAGTCGATTCGAGGCCAAATAACAAATGTAGATATAAAATAAATGGGGATTATACATGTGATCACAATATTAGAAGCCTCCACCTATGGTCTGGCGGGTATAGCATAACACTGACCATGACCACTAACTGGCTGAGTAGCCCCACGACCACCACCACGGGCTCTACTACCTCTACCTCTGACACCTCTAGTAGTAACCTTACCTCTCATAAATGAAATAGGAGTAGCCCTTATCAAACGACAGGGGCAGTCCTTAGCTAAATAGCCATCTTTATAACACACATAATAATCCCTACAACTTGCCTCAATAGGAGAATAAACCATTGGGCCCGAATGGCCACCCTACGCTACTGAACCCAAAGATCTACCACCTGAACTCTGACCTACCCTGATAACCACGATAACCCCTAAAATCTCTACCTCGAGAAGTCTGACCTCTAAACTCACCAAAATGGCGCACCTTTTTGGCGCCTTCCTGAGATAATTTAAGAATACTCTCTATTATCTTGGAATGATCCACAATACTCTGAAAAGATGTTTGTTCTAAATACAATTGTCTGAGAAGTAGCCAACTCAAGAGAGACATCTAAACCCTTCACAAACTTTTGAATCTTTTTAGACTCGATAGAAATACAGGCATAAAAATATCTAGACAAGGTATGAAAACATGCCTCATACTCTGCAACAGTCGTGGATCCCT
>NC_061121.1:193783307-193801756 GCF_002878395.1 Capsicum annuum
CAATAAGAGGAGACACAGTGAATGTAGCAGGCTGAGATCCTATCATAGGAGGTAACATAGATGAAGGCTGAACTCTTGATCTCGATGCAACATACTCAGATATCAATTTAGAAGGAGGAATAATACTCGATGTCTAAGGAGTACCCAAAGCATAAACAGGTGCCACATGAGGATCCACACTAGGAGAAAGAGAAACACTCAACATAACCAAAGGAGAACCCTCTAAGTGGGTCAACAACTGTACCAACAATCTATCCAAAATAGGGGCAGATAAACTCTAAGGAACTGGAACTGAACCCATACTTTCAACCTGTTCAACATGAGGCTCAGGGGAGAGTCCCCTAGCACTCCTCCTAGATGGGGCTGATCCATGAACTCGGTCCAATCTCTCAAGTTTGTCCATGACTCATGGATCTCCTTTTAGAAGAAGGCCCCATATCTCTTACCTTGCGGGCCTAGTCCACCATCTTCACAGAAAGAGTAAAACACAACTCAAAATACTAGGTATATAAGAAATTTCCACGATAAGGGATAAAATGAGAGAATTTTCCTACAGACATCCAATAACCTGTCGAAGATAGATATAGATGCCTACGTACTGATCCACAAGACTCTATTAGGCATCAAATTCTTACACTATTGAGACCAATTAAATCTGAATGCTCTGATACCAATTTGTCATGACCCAAAATCTGTAGGTCATGATTGCACTTGTCATGATAAACCTTAACAAATAAGCCTATCACGCAAATCGATTTACAAAAAGAGAAAGAGATAATAATAACCCCAAGGTAAGGTTTTTAGAAAGAAGCTAAACCATACAAGCATAAAAATGTGGAAAGAAACATAACAATGCAGCCATAACTCCCAAAACCAGGTGTCAACCACATACAAACGTATCTAGTACAACTCGAATCCCAAAGCAATATATAAGATATCCAAATACAAGAGAAACTCTATCTCTGAAATAAAAGTAAAGGCATAGTCTATAGAGAAAGGTAGTAGAACATATTTGAATGCTTGAAAATCATCATCTACCTTGAAAGCTCCAACAATTGCCAAAGTCAAGCAATGTGAGGCGCACCCGAACCTGAATCTGCACCGAAAGAGTACAGTAGGAGTGAGTACAGTCCACTTATACTCAGTAGGTATCATAGACCAACTGATCAAAGTAGAAAATAAAGTACACAAAATACACACTAAGGGCATATTACGTGCAATCAGAAAATGTCCCACAACGGTGGCCCACATCGCTTGGACTAATAGTACTAATATATATCATAAATACAACAACAATACAACAAGTATGACATAAGTATACATATATCACATGCAAGTACAATAGAGAAGAACATGCATATACAGGATGATTAAGTATAAGTAACACGATATAGAGCAAGTAGACATATAACAAGTCAATACATAAATTCAATCACAACATCAACACAATAAAATAAATGCAATATATAAGATGATAATGCTGATACGATGATGATACATAGTCATAACATATAGATAGCCATATTTCATGATTATTCCCCACCCTTAACTTGCATTTGGTATATAAATTGATTACCCAGCCAGTCTGAAGAGTTAAGTTATAACATACCTCGAATGCCAAAACTGGTCTGCTACACTTTGAACCCACAACCTTACTTCTCACGAACAATCTTGAAATCAACTAAAACCAAGAAATATAGAATCTACGCATCAAAAAGTCAATGATACCCATATTGCCTACTTTTGGTTTGGGGTCAAAACGGACCTTTGAAATGAGTTTTCAAAATGCAAAGACAAAATAAGAACTTTACTACAACAACGTGTTTCCCATATCTTTAGGAACCTAGTTGAAAATTCAAGTCAAATCGAGTTAAATATGAGGTTTAAATAAAAAAACTATTTTTAGGATTTATCTCTCAAGAGGCAAGGTGGAAAATGCCCAAAATTGCGACCTAAAGGGTTTATTTATACCCCTTTGAAGTTTTCACATAGTGCTATTGCACTCCCAGGTGTGCAATCACACTACATGACCTCAGGATTAGATAATAAGATCTCCATCACCCCTTGTGCGATTGCACTATCCTCTCCGGCACCAGATATCAACTGAAACTTAGGAATATTTCTATGTTTCTTCTAAGGCCTAGGGATTCATTCGGAATCTGATTTACACAAATGAACTATGTAACCCCACTAAATTTGATATTCTAAATGCAATGACAAAGTTGAATTTTCATAAAGATATTATTTTCATAAAGTTGATCCCTAAAACCCGAAATCACAATTTTAAAACTGAGGATCGAAATGAGATTTAAAAGCGGTAAAACCAGACCAAATATGTTAGCACCATAAAATCAATATTTCAAATCTGCTGGCATAGTCTATTCATCCATCCATCGAACAGATCAAAAGGTAACCACACAAGTCTATAATAAGGCTTTTGAAGCCACAAAAACTACAATATCACAAAAAAAGCATTAAAATACATCGAGATTTGTGACAATTACTCCCACACCCTAGAAATACCACAATGCAACTATGGAAAGAGGTAAAACAGTCAAATCATACAGAAACACATATTTCACATATTTTATCAAAATTTTAAATTGTTTCATTGAGACAGTGACATTGATGGGGGAATGCAGTTCGGTGGTGATGATGAAGATGCCCAAGAAGTTAAAGGACCCAGGTAGTTTCACCTCCTTATACAAATTAGTGATAGTGACATGGTATATGCTTTGAGTGATTCGGGGGCAAGTATAAATTAATGCCCCTTTTTTTTATACTTTTGGGTTGGAGAAGCCAAGGCTATGCTCTGTGATTCTCCAAATGACGGATAGGACCAGAGTAAATCTCAAAGGAATTATTAAAGACGTGCTCATTAAGGTTGGTAAGTTAATTATTTTTGTTGATTTTATTGTTCTTGATTATGATGAAGATGACGGGGTACCAATCATATTGGATGTCCATTTTTGGCGACTGGAGGAGCACTAATTGATGTTCGAGAGGGCACTTTGAAAATGAGACTGGATGATGAAGAGATGGTTTTTAAAATATACAAACCACTCAATCCACTTTTGCATTATAAGGATTTGTGCATAATTACAGTTATGGAAGTATATGAGTAGGGGGTGGTGGAGTATGCACCAAAAAAGACCTCTTCAGACCATCTCATAGAGTTGCCTGAGCCACTACTTAAGCTCAAAAGGGTGAAGCTGAAAAAGAGACTGAAAAGGCTATTATTGAAAAAAATGCATACCTTAAGAGTATACACTCAAGAGGTCAAAAAAGAGTGAGAAAATAGCCTTTGAGTAGGAGAAAGAGGATAAAGGAATACGATTGAAATCATGATGAGTTGTGCCGCGATACTAAATCAGGCGCTGCTTGGAAGACAATTCAAGTTAAGGTAGGTATTTTATTTTCTTATTTTTTCTTTATTATCACATTTTTTTTATTTTTGTTTTGAGTCACAGGATTGACGAAAAATCTGAGTACCAAAGATATAAGCTAAGGAGCATGGAAAAAACTAGGTGTGGGGTCCAGGAGACCTTATTGATAATTTAAGATGTTGATAGCTAGGCTTAGAAGCCTCAGAGAGTATTTATGTCCTTGCTTTTGAATTATACTTTGGGGACAAATTGTGTTTTTACGTGTGGAGTGAGGAATCTTCCCATAGTTTAGGGTGAAGTGTTGCTAGAGGATTTTAATTCTTAGATGTTTTCTATTTTTTGAGTAAATTTGAAAAAATTACAAAAAGATTTTCTCTTTGTTTAATTAGTTTTTGTTGGTGTCAATCTAGTAGGGGTACACTTCATCCACCCCTTGGTTTTTCTTTTTGATTTTTTTCTAAGGTGACGTCCTTTGAATCCAATATCCCTTTTTTATATTTAGGAGTAAATTTTAAAATTTTTGTAATAGGAATAAGTGAGATATTTTTGTTAGTTGCTATGTATGATTGCATGATGCAAATGGTTTTGAATGTGAAAGCATGTTGATTGTGTTGAATGACTAAGTTAAGACTCCTAGGAACATTTATATGACTCTTATACGATGTGGATTTAATTTTGGATTCGTGTTATTTCTTAATTAGAGTCTATAATGATTCGACATGATTTGAGCATATGCCATGTGTGTTGTGAGGTTCTTGTTTTATTCCTTGTTGCATTTTGATGTCTAAAACTTGCCTAGTATGTTCAAAGTGAAATAAAGAATGTTGGATTAAGGTCAATGATGGGATGATATACAATCTGAATTTGAAGAGGAAAAGCAACCATACAGTGAGGAACTTAAAGCCAAATGCATGGAGCAAACGTGGACAAAATCTGAAAATTCTGAGCACTAGGGCGTGCCACACCCTCTAGCCTCCGAGATAAGGGCATGAAACGTACTTGGACACAAGCCAAATAGGTAAAATCTAGTAAGAGTCCACGATAATGGCGTCACACATCCCTATCGCGCCAATGCATGAGTGTGGAACACCCATGTGTCAAAAATGGGCTTTTGTTTCCAACTATAAATATAACACTCCTATCTTGTTGTATACACCTTGGACGACCTTTGGGACTTGTAATACACTTAAATAGGCTTCTTTTAGGTTTTTTATCCTTTCCTTTATTTTACTTTTGGTTTCTATACATGAATTTTTTAATTGCAATTCATTGTAAGACCATGAACGGCTAAACATCCTCATCTAGGGTTGATGCCAAGAACATGATTACTTGTGTTTATCATTGGTTTCTGTTATTGTAGACACGTGGTTTTTTATCCTCCCTAATTTTAACTTGTTTGTCGATATTAAATATTTTATATTTATATATATTTAATCATATATTATTTTGATTCTTATTTTTATTTTAATAAAAAATTTTATTAAATAAAGTTAGCTTCAAGATATTTTATTTTTATTTATTATTCTAATTTGAATAATAATAATAATAATATAAAAATTTAAACTATATGTTTTCTTTTATAAATTTTAATAAATAAATTAATAGTTTTAATATTTATTATATTTGTTTTTGTCTATTTATAAATTTTTATTATGTTTTTGTTAAATATAAAATTAATTAATTATTATTTTTATTTATATTTATTATTATTATTATATTGTTTATTTATTATTAGTATTATCTTTTATTAAAATAAATAAAAATATTTATTTAAATTTTGAATTCTCCCTCTTATCTACCTAAACAATAACCATTCCCCCCAAAATAGATAACCGTTCCCCGCAAAAGTCCATATTTTTAAGGACTTCCCCCCCTCAGATTGTAAGTATTTTTTTTAACATCAAAAAATCAGATAAAAAAAAGGTGGAAAAATCAAAGGGGAATAATAGTAAAAATCATCAGACAAGAAACAAAACAAAGAGTGAATATCAAGGAAGTCGAGTTTGATTCGCATCCAAGTTTTCGAAAGCAATATTCAAAGTTTTCTGCTTTATTTTCAATCACAGGTTTATTTTAAATCTTGTATTTTATTTTATCAGTTTTGTTATATCATGAATTGATATTGAATGAGTTTATTGAAATGTCTTTGTCTTATGTATATTGTAATGCGTATATTATGATGATGAAAAGAAACAAACATGATGTAGTAGCATATTTTTTTTGATATCTGTACATGATAATAAAAACATGCTGGTATGTTAAATTGTTACACTCACTGCATAATTTATGTACACAGATAATCCATATACTCACTGTAAAGCAGATATAATAATATATGACCACTCATTAACACTCCATTCTTTCTCACACTATACTGATACATATATACTGCACACACATAATAGCAACTCATAAACATCATGAGTATGTTGCGAAAATTAAAAATGGTAGAAAAGAAGAGAATCGAGAGAAAGAAAAATGAACGGAGGAGAAAATAGTCCGTGTTTGATGCTGTTTTGATGGTGAAACCACTATCAACGTCAATTAAAATGCTCTCCGATCAATCACCACCATTCCGTCCCTATTTTCCAGTGAACCAACATTCAAAATCCATTAAAAAAAAATTTAAGATCCAGATCTGCCGGCGACTGCGAAAATCGGGTAACCCGATGGTAAAATATCATTGGAAATCCTAAGGCCATCAATGTCCTGTCATACCTTTCCCCTCCCCGCACCGCTCTGACCATCCCTCTCCTTTCCCCGACGTTGCACCACCATAGCCTACAACAACCCGCTGCCAGCGAAAATGGCGTCACCCCACTCCATTAACCCTCAGATTTGGCACCACCCCCATATCGACGCCATCTCTCTCTTCTCCTCTTTTATTTTATAGTTAACCCTCGCCAAAAAATAGGAGATACCCTCTAAAAAGCGGGTTCGACCGGATTTGAGTTTATGATTTTGGTGTTGAAAGCAATATTCTCAACTAGTGTTTGTTTTATATTATGTGTATTATTGCTTATTTGTTAATTTTATATTTAAATTTGATTTGAGAATATTTTATTTGAGTTATTTATAAATTGTGATTAGATTTAGAGATTGTAATATTAATTTCAGCATACTTTAGGAAATTTTATATATTTTATTTATTTTATTATTATTATTATTATTATTATTATTATTATTATTATATAATTAATAAAGCTTAATAATTTATTAGTTATGTTAATTTATTACTATAAGTGAATTTTAGTTTAATTTATTGTTAACAATAAATAGTATTTCGAATAAATAAAATTATTACGAGTTTATAAACGAAGAGTGAATATTTTTAACATTAGACAATTTTAAGTACTTTTAAATATTCGTTTCAATTAATAATGTGGCGTATGCATCTTTTCGGAATATTTAAAATTCAAGGATGCAATAATGTACCTTGAAAAATATTTTTCTAAAAATTAATTTCCACCGATTTAATTAATTTAATATAATGAACGTAGATAAATATTTTTGTATAAAATAAGTGAACCTAGGTCCCAACATAATTATCAAAATAATTTAATTCAAGATAAGTCAATAAAGCGACCTTGCTTGAACCACGGGACTCGAGGGGTGCCTCACACCTTCTCCTCGATCAACAGAATTTCTTATCCGGTCTTCTGTTTTTGCAGACCAATAAAAAGAGTCATTTCCTTTTGATTAGAGATTCAAAAAGGTGACTTGGAACACCATAACTCAATTCCAAGTGGCGACTCTGTAAATAAAATAATCCCTAGTCAAAACCGTCACTTTAATTGGAACAACCCTTCGACGTCTATCCCTACAGGCGAAAAAAGGGTGCGACATCTCTGGCAACTCCGTTGGGGACTAATTTAATTATTGTTATATTGTGTTTGCTAGCCTTATGTGTTACTTGTCACTCATATACCGCTTTGATATTGATTGAACTGTATTTATAAACTGTCTTCTCTTGCGCATCTCCTCTGAGTCTCTGAAATAGGATAGAAGGAATGCAACGTATGCATCCTAACTTTCTTTTTGAGATAAAGGATATAGTCACACATGTTAGGCAGGGTTCGGATCGACAATGAAGGTGATGTTGCCCTGCTACCGACCAAGTTGTCCCTCCCCGGCTTGAGTGTCCGCTCGAGTAAGCCAGTCTAGACACCTATCCCTATTAGGTTTAAACTTAGAAAAACTGAAAACTCAGAATCTGGTTATCCTTATTAGGTTATGCTTTATTTGCATCATATGCATTTGACTTAGCGGGATTAGGCGCAGGGACCGGGTCTGTCTAGGACAGGTAACCTACTTTATAAAGACCAACATGTGCATCCAACATGCTATTTGACATTTGTTTGGAAGGCTATTTGTGTGTTGACCGGCTTTTAGGAAATATTAAAATGCAAGAGATTAAGTTATCGACACATTTAGTGAATCATTTTTGAAAGAAAATATTTATTTTTAAAAGAGAAATTTTTAGTAACATAGTTTTATGGTTTTTATGAACTACGAGGTCTGATTTTCATTCTTTAGTGAGATACGTAGGAAATCCTGTTCGGGATACGACCCTGTATTTTGAAAATAATAATACATATATATATATATATATATATATTCACAAATTTACTTAAGGATATTTTGAAAAATAATGATAATAAATTTTAATTATTTTTAAAAATTAATCATTTTCATGAATATTATTATCTTTATTTTTTTTCTCCCTTTTTATCCTTAGAATTAATTTTAATACAAATCTTAATAGTCTGAACCTTTCGGGGTCATGAGCTGAATTTTTATAAAGTAATAAAATATGTAGGTGTATAACTTAACAGTTCTGAACCTTTAGGGGTCGTGAGGCTGAAAATTTTTACAACTATATACATAAAACAATCATTTTTCTTTTCTTATTTTCTAAATCATTTTATTTTAATTTCCTTTTGTTCTTTTAAGTGAATTTAGGGGGTGTTGTCTCCAAACATATGGTTGAAATCGTCTAGAGGTCTGTTATTGCAAAATTTTTGATAGAGTCAATTTAAATAGGTGTTTTTCCTAAAAATATTATCATTCAATTTTCTCTCACTTTGATTTTTAATAAAATCATTCTTTACATCTAGGTCCTAATTTAATAGTCGCACTAGTTCTCACGAGTCAAGTTAAAAATTCTTTTAAAAAATTAATGAATTAAGTCTTGCCTAAGTCTAAACATTGATTAATCTCATGTCCTTGTCAATAGGTATAAAATGTCTCCTCCTGTTCATAGAAAATGTCCAAAGAGAAAGAGGGATGGGAGTGTACCACTTCAGGTTGTGGATTGTACCCCATTGCTGCTTTGGTTATGGTGGAATGAAATGGATACATTTGATTATGATGAGATACTAACTTTTTAGGTTTTTTTGACAAGTATTATGTCAATCAAGCCTAATAGGAAGGTAATTGATGCATTACTATCCTTCTGGCACCCGAAGAACAATGTGTTTCATTTTTTGGATTTTGAGTTGACTCCTACTTTAGAGGAGATAGTGACGTATGTTAGATATAGGGATATGCATCGGAAGAAACTTATAGCCCCAAGACTCATTTTGATAAACAGATTTTGCAAACTTATAAACATACGAAACTCAAAAGAAGAATCAATGAAAAAAAGTTGGATTTCCTTGCAGTTTTTGTATGACAAATATGGAAGACAAGAGGGATTTGAAAAGTATGGTAAACAACTTTGTAATAAGGGAAGTTTTGAGGCTTGGAAAGTTCATAGATGATTTGAATTCATGGTAGCATTTCTAGGCACTATGGTTTTCCCAAGGAGAGAAGAAAAAAATAATATTCATTTAGCGGGAGTGGTACAGATACTGATTAAGAAAGGTTACACTATAGTACCAATGATCCTGGCAGATATCTACCGTGCTTTGACCATTTGTCAGAAAGGAAAGAGTTTTTTCGAGGGATGTAATATCTTGTTACAGATGTGGATTATGAAGCATCTCTACCGATGTCCTACAATGTCAAGATTTAATCCTGAAAGATTCAATTACATCAAAGATTATGAAGAGAGGTTAGAGATTGGGATAAGCTTTTTCGTTCTCTGACAGCAGATAAAATCACTTGGAATCTCCCTTGGTTCCCTTGGAGGCAAGTCATACATAGTTCTATGATTCAGTCGTTCTTATTATTAATGGGTATTAGGGGTGTTCAACCGTATGTTCCATTGAGAGTTTTACGTCATCTAGGAAGACGTCAAATAATTCCCATTACAGAAAATATGACCGATTTTGTATTTGAGGTCAGACCAGAGATCCCACTTCTGGAAGAATTGGCCCAACAGATTTGGGAGGGTTACCGTATTATGGGGATTGAAACGATGTTCATAGAGCTTGAGAAAGAAGAAGTACACCCAGATTACCATGAATGGTTTGAAGAAGAGTCGAGTCCGCCAGTCAGACCAGAAAGATCGGTTAGGGGACGTATAGATCAGGAAGCTGCACTCAGGATAGGAATTGAGAGAACCATGCATAAACATCATAAGGCCAACCAAGATTTGAGAGTAGAACTAGAGCATGCCAGGGCAAAAATAGACGAACAACAAAGGGAATTTGCTGAAGAGAAAGCTAAATCAGCAGATATTAAGGTTGTACTTTGGGGACAAATCAAAATCGCTACCACTAGGGGGTCACACATTGTAGAACTTGTCGCATTTCGCCGACAGCAACTGCAAGAAGTTGAAAATAATATGCAAGAAGAATTTGATTGAGAGAGATCTCAGTGGATCTATGAAAAAGGAATATTGTGAGAATAGTTGGAGGTTGCTTCTGTTCGTGAATAGAGTAAAAGAGAGATGGTTGATTTTCAAGATCGACAGGCCTATGAATGGGATCAGGCCTTCAGTTCCGTAGGATACTGCCAGAATGGGTTTGGATTATCAGCAGTTAGATCGTGAAGATTTTTTGGCATAAGTACCAGCTTTCGCACAACGTCTCACTACTTCATTGGAGGACATGTACTTAAGTTTGGGAGGACATATTAAGCCAAAGTCTCCTTGAATGGATAGTTGTTTTATTTGTCATAGTTTTTCATTTTCAGTTTTAAAACTTCTTGTTTAGATGTTATCTTTTAGTTTTCAGATGTTAGTTAGTAGGTTTTATTTTAAGAGTTGGGTTAGTTATTTTGTCGTAGTTATATTATAGAGTGTAATGAAGTTGACTGTTTATTTCTATATATATTATATATGTTTCATTTCAGTTACTTTATTTATTTTCTTCAATAAAAAAAATGATGAAACAATCATTTTGTTAAATTTCTCCCGAACTATGCAAGATCTAATTCATGTCTTGGCATGATATGTAGGCAACCCTCCAAAGGATTCGATCATAACTTTTGAAAAATACACGCCTAGAAAAGCCGGTATGAAACATAAATCCTTCCATGATAGGTTGGAAAATGTATATAGAAGCATGACATATAACTTGACATTATAATGTGTTAAAAATATAACACTCACCCGTTTGCTACTTGGTTAGAGAAAGATAAAGTAATTGGTGGTTGGTTTGTGGTTTAAACTGGCATCACATCCATATAACACTAGTTACAAGGGTAAAAGAAAAATGACCCGCAAGGAAGGTGTAGGGTCTAACAGTGAAGAAGAGCAAAATCAGTTGATTTTACAGGAATTAGCATCAATGGAAGAAATTAAGTTATTGAAACAACATATGTCAGAAATGTACCAAGCTTGGTTGATTGGACAAGCCCCACATTCTTCTATCCCTAGACTTTCGACTTCGAATGATCCAAATTCTGACCCAACTCAAACTAGTGATCCATTTTACCCACCAAGATTTGGCCCATTTGCTAATATGTCTGGTGTTGCTGGAACTTTTACCATGCGCCAACCAAATTTGTCGGTCACAAATAACCTGTCTTTTACTTCTGTAGCACCAGCTACTGCGGGTACTCAGTCGATAGTATCGAAGAATATGGGGAAACCAAGTCATGATATGTTGTATCCTCCCGAAATGACTTTTAAATCTTAAAATCCATATTATCATGCTCATTAGCACGATTCTCCTATCGTGATTGAAAAAAATGCCAAGAATGAGGAATAGAAGGAGATGGCTAGGAAAGTTAGAAGCTTGGAGCAAAGTATGAGAAATATGCAAGGATTAGGATGACCAAAGAGTGTTTCATACAAGGATTTGTGTATGTTTCCTGACATCCATCTATCACTAGTTTTAAAATGACAAAGTTTGACATATAAAGGTCATGGCGATCCTGTTGCTCACTTGAAAAGGTTCTGCAATTAATTAAGGGGAGCAGGAGGAAAAGAAGAACTATTGATGGCTTACTTTGGAGAAAACTTGATAGAAATAGCTTCTGAATGGTTTATTGACCAAGACATTTCCCATTGGCACTTGTGGGATGACATGGCTCGAGATTTTGTTCAACAATTTTAATATAACATTGAGATAGTGCCAGATCGCACTACGCTTGCCAACATGAGAAAAAAGATGACTGAAAGTTTCCGAGAATATGCTACCAGATGGAGAGAGCAGGCTTCAAGAATCAGACCATCGATAAAGGAATCTGAAATGATTGATATCTTTCTGCAAGCACAAGAACCTGATTATTTCCATCACTTACTTTCTATAATTGGAAGAACATTTGTTGAAGTTATTAAAGTTGGAGAAATGGTAGAGAATGGAATAAAATCAGGAAAGATCATCAGTCAGGCCGCTTTGAAAGAAACAACACAGGCAATTTAAAGTGGTGCAGGAAGTTTTGGGGGGAAAGAAAAGAAAAAAAAAGGGGATGTAACAATTGTCATGACAGGTCCACGACAAAATTAGAGAGGTGCGCGCCAACCATATGCACGAAATCCATTATATTTTGTTCCATCCCCCCAATATCCTATTTACAATGCACAACTATATGCTCGGGTTCCTTCTTAGCTGCAATGGCGTGCACCAGCCATCCAAAATTATCCACCGATCTCGTAAATTCAAAGAGGCCCTCCTAGGTCTAATTTTTGACCTAGAGCAGACTATAAATGGGATAACATGGGCAAAGATAATTTTACTCCTATTGGAATATCTACACCAGTTTATTTCATAAACTGAGAAAAATAAATATTCTAAACCCAATTGAGAGAAGGATCCCGAATCCTCCTCTGAAGAACTTGGACTATTCTAGAAGATGTGAATACTATTCTGATGCCCCAGGACACGACACAGAGAAGTGTTGGTATCTTAAAAGAGCCATTTAAGATTTGATTGACACCCAACAGATCATGGTACAAATTCCAGATGCTCCAAATGTTAATCAAAATTTGCTGTCAGATCATAATGAAACAAATATGATCGAAGTGATACCCAATGGTAAAGATGCTGCAATATCCTTCAAGCCGATCATTAACATCAAAACTGATTCAGAAAAATCAGTAAATGCTGTAGATTTGACAAAAAAAACTGCAGAAGCGGAGGTGTTAACAAAACTCGAATCATTGAATATTCCCTTGGTGGTGGGGAAAGAGATTTCAGAAAATGTTGGATCAAGTCAAGTAAAGCCAAAACTCATTATTCCTAGCAGATCCCCTAAGCCTCTTTTAATCATAAAAAGAGCTCACAATGGCTCCCATTGTTATTAAACCAGTGTCACAATTTTCTATGGTTAATACTAAGATAGTTCCTTGGAACTATGATCGCGTTGTGGTGATGCACAAGGGAAAGGAAGTGATTGAAGATATGGATGAAGTAGGGGGATTAGATCGATCTAGAAGATGTTATGCCCCAGTAGAGTTAAGAAAAAATAAACAAGGTAATGAAAAATGAATGACGGTCAAGAAGCCTATTACTGATGAAGAAACTAAAGAATTCTTAAAGAAAATGAAATTACCAGAATATTCTGTTGTAGAACAGTTGAATAAGACACCAGCACAGATTTCTTTGTTGTCTTTATTAATACATTTAGAAGAACACCGCAAGGATATAATAAAGATTCCTAACAAAGAATGTGTTCCCAGTGAGATTAAAGTGAATTAATTGGAAAAAGTTGTTGAAAGGATCCTTGAAGCAAATAAGATTACTTTCTCAGACGATGAATTTCCTATGGAAGGTACTGGACATAATAAGGGTCTCTACATTACTGTGAAATGTGAGCATTCCATCGTCACTCAAGTGTTAATTGATGGAGGATAAGGCGCTAACATTTGTCCTATGTCAACTTTGCAAAAGTTGAATGTTAATGTAGAAAGAATCTGACCTAACAATGTATGCATCAAGGGTTTTGACGGATCAAAAAATGATGCCATTGATGAAATAAAATTCATATTGACAATCGGACCTGTGGATTTTGCTATGGATTTCCAAGTGCTGAACATTGATGCTTCATATAATATGTTATTGGGAAGGCCATGGATTCATAGGGCTAAAACAGTCACATCAACGTTGCATCAAATAGTCAAATTCAAATATGTCAGGCAAGAGATAATCGTTCATGGTGAAGGAGACTTATCCATATATAAAGACTACTCTATTTCCTTCGTCGAAGCAGATACTATAGATAGAGTGTTAATTTATCAAGCTTCTGAGGTAGTGATTGTTGAGATATCCTCGAGAGGAATCTTATCGTAAGACCACAATTGTCCTCTGTATCTGTTATGGCAGTGAATGAAATGTTGAAGCATGGTTTCGAACGAGGAAAAGGTTTAGGGATGTTTTTGCAAGGCATAGTTCATCCAGTAAACCTCTATGAGAACCTTGGTACTTTTGGTTTGGGATACAAACCCACTGCTGAAGATATAAAGAAGGCTAAAAAGCATAAGAAAGAGTCATGGTCACTTACCAAGTCGATATCGCTACTTCACAAGTCTTTCATCAAATTCAATGATGTTGCGTCCTCAAATTTACCTGTTGCAGAATCAATGAATGATGATGATACAGAGTTGATTGTCCTTTTTTAGAATATGTTCATTAAAGCTGATATGGTTGAAATCGGGGAAGGTACTAGCAATACAGATGTCTAGTTTGTCGGCCCTAATATCCATCTTAACAATTGGGAGGCCACTCCTCTCCCTATTATGAAGGAGTCTTAGTAGTTTGTTTGTTTCTTCTTCTGTAATTTGAATCATTCTAGGATTGTAATTCAAATCTTTAAACTTAGTATTTTAGGTTAAAACTCTTTATATCTTTGTTTTTAATAAAGTGTAGTCTCCCTTCGTTTTATTTTGAGTCTGATTTTTATTTATTTATCTTCTATCATACAGTTCTTTCTATGTCAGTTCTAATGATATGACATGCATGAAGAATTGTCAACCAGATTTAAAAATCCAATCTAATTTTGAAATAATGAATAAAGAAGTTGAATACGACGAAGGAGAACATTTGAGGATATAAGAATAGATTTCAAACAGTTTGAGAATAAGACAAATCCCAATTTGGAGGAAACTAAGGCGATCATGAAAATATTAGGGAAACCAAGATAAGTGTACATGCTCAACCACAACAAAAGAAAGCTATAGTTGAAGCTTTGCATGAGTATAAAGATATATTTTTGATTTCTTATGATGATATGCCCAGTTTGAGCACTGATTTTGTAGTTCACAAGTTGCCAATTGATCCTGCTTTTCCTTCGGTCAAGGAAAAGCTAAGAAAGCTCAAAACTGACATGAGTGTAAAAATCAAAGAGGAAATCACAAAGAAACTTGAGGCTAATAATGAGATTGCTAATGCTTTGGTGACCGTCAACATCCCGACAAAACTTATATTGACCGTTTGCATATACAGATTCATGATCAACATGCATATTGCAATATAGTTGAAGAAGAACTTGATGGGGAGCCATGGTTCTATGATATCAAAGAATATATTCACACTGAGAAATATCCTGTACATGCCGATGGTAATCAAAAGAGAATGATTCGACGTTTGTCTAGTAGATTTTTCTTAAGTGGAGGAATTTTGTAAAGAGGACTCCTGATTTGGGGCTTCTGAGGTGTATAGATGCTAAAGAAGCTTAAAAAATCATGACTGAAGTACATTCTAGGATTTGTGGACCACACATGAGTGGGTATGTTTTGGCAAAAAAAATACTCCAAGCAGGTTATTATTGGGTCACCATAGAGCGAGATTCCATCAATTTCGTTCGTAAATGTCATGAATGCCAAGTACACAAAGACTTGATATATTTCCCTTCATCTGAGTTGCATACAATGACTGTTCCATGGCCTTTTGTGGCTTGGGGAATGGACGTAATTGGACCAATTTAACCAAAGGCCTCGAATGGACATAGGTTCATCTTGGTAGCCATTGATTATTTCATGAAGTGGGTGAAATTAGAGACTTTCAAGTCAGTGACCAAGAAAGTGGTGGTTGATTTTATTTACTCAAACATCATTTGTCGGTTTGTCATTTCAAAGATAATTGTTACGGATAATATACTAATCTCAATAGCCATCTGATTCAAGAAGTGTGCGAGCAATTTAAGATTATGCATCAGAATTCAACTCCTTATCGTCCAAAGGCAAATGGTGCTGTAGAAGCTGCCAACAAGAATTTAAAGAAAATACTCCGTAAGATGGTGTAGGGTTCCCGACAATGGCATGAAAAATTACCTTTTTCTTTGTTGGATTATCGTACTATAGTTCAAACTTCAATTGGTGCAACTCCTTACTTGTTAGTGTACAGAACTGAAGAAGTTATACTTGCAGAGATTGAAATTCCATCTCTTCGAGTAGTTGTAGAAGCTGAAATTGATGATGACCAATGGGTCAAGACTTATTTGGAGCAATTAAGGTTGATTGATGAGAAAAGATTAACATCAGTATGTCATGGAAAACTATACCAGAAAAGAATGGCACGAGCATATAACAAAAAGGTGCGTCACAGACATTTTGAAGTTGGTCAGTTAGTACTAAGATGCATCCTACCCTATTATATTGAACCCAAAGGAAAATTTTCTCCTAATTGGCATGGACCATTTATGGTGAAGAAAGTGTTACCTAATGGTGCGTTATATTATCTGACTGATATAAAAGGCAAAATAGAAGGAATGCCGGTCAATGATGATGCAGTTAAAAGATATTATGTATGAAATTCATGTACAATTACATTATGTATGTTTTATACTTGCATTTAAAAAGATTGAAATGATGAAGGCATTTTGTTCAACTATCCAAATAATATATCAACCTTTGCTTACCCCTTTTGAGCTTTTTATCTTTCTTCGTACCCCTCTTTTGGAATCAAATTAAAGTGAAAAAAAAAGAGTTGAACAAAAAAATTTAATCAAAAATTCAAAATAAAGCAAAAGAATGACGAGCCTAAACTACGTTTGACCTGATTCTTGCTATGAAAATATACGTATGCATCCCTACTCGGGGTTCGGTCCAACCAATAGAAAATTCAAATTACCCAGAATGAAAGAAAACTAGGGCAAAAGTTTATTTTTTTTTTAAAAAAGAATCGATTTCAAAAGTTGAATGTTTTATCCAATGTTGTGTAAATTTTGAGCCTCATACCGACCTTTTTTTCTAACCCTATCCAAAAGCCAAGTTACAACCAAAGAAAGACCTTCAGATCAATCTTTGAGAATGTCAAGGCTAAACATGTTATGGATGCATGATATTTCATAATTTGGATGTTTATAAAAAAATGAATGAAAAAAAAAGAATCTCATTGGTGAAAACCCTCTTGGGCACCATAAGGTGACTGTAAGCTGAAAAAAATAAAAATAAGATAGGCTCATTGGCAAAAACCCATTAAGGTGCCACTAGCCAAAGGAGAGTTGTTATCTAGAAGGAATGAGTTCAAGATTAGATAAATTTCAAGCTCAATAAATGAATGAAATTTGTAATGATTGGTGTGGGTAGATCTGGTTGTTCGATTCAAAATGCATATCATAATCACTAGAATCGATTTCCACATTCAGATAAGTTTTTCTTTTGTTTTGAAAAAGAGATGCCTATTGTCTTTTTCTTTTTTTTTTTATTTTGATTTTTTGATTCTTGTGTCTTTGTCATCAAACAAAAATTTTTGTTGTCTTGTATGAGTTTTTGAGTCAAATTCACGTCAAGTCAAGTGAGAAAGGACTCCAAACTTGCTACCGACTTCTTCAATGTACAAAGCAAGACAAAGGGTTGACGTACAAGGATAACATTTCAAAGTATAATAAATTACTCAGAATGATCGTGATTTGACAATTTTTGGCTCGTTGAAAGATAAAAAGTGTATGGAAAGTTAAATCCTGAAATATTATATAAGAGAAATATGTTTTGAGTTGAGAGTATCAATAGTCAAAATTTTGGGTCAGAAGTATAACAAGTCAATGGATATCAATCAAGGAATGAAAAGGAGTTGAGCATGGAAAGTGCAAGAACAGTCAGTTTGAGAGCCTAAAACCACAAACCAACCACCACGTGTGTTTAAAACTCACAATTTTTCTTTGTTTTGTTTGAAACAGAGATAGAATGTGTTCAAATAAATGATGCAATTTCACATTTCTGTCACTACAAGAATCAGGATTACAACATACGATGCTGGATTTTGGTTATAGTAAATTTTATTCTTTGGGAGATGAATTTACCAAAGCTATTCCAGGCTTTCATTTATTCTGTCACTATATTTTTCAAAACATTAAAATTTGACGACACACAAATTTTCCCAGTACAGGGGTAAATTTTTATGTGTGTGTTGTATGGGAATTTACTTTTGCTCAGGACCTTCCTGAAGAATGGGAATTTACTTTTTGAATTGGACCCTCCTGAAGAATGGAAATTTACTTTTGAATAGGAACCTCCTGAAGAATGGAAATTTACTTTTAGACAGGACCCACCTAAAGAATGAGAATTTACTTTTTTGAATAGGACCCTTCGAAAGAATAGGAATTTACGTTTGAACAGGACCCTCCAGAAGAATGGGAATTTACTTTGTGCACGGGACCTGCCTGAAGAATGGGAGGTTTTTTTTCTGTTTCACCTTTTATTTTGAGTCCAGGAACATATTTGAAAAATCAAAAATTGCAAGTCCAGGAGCCCTCCTGAAGAACAGGGTGAAGAAATTGCAAGTCCAGGAGCCC